>NW_007258783.1:89365-133179 GCF_000164805.1 Carlito syrichta
TCACCCCGGCCGGGGCAGGGCCGCCCGCCTGTCACCCCGGGCCGGGCCTGCAGCCGCCTTCGGGGCCGGGACGCGGGGAGCCGGGTGGGAGACGCCGCGCTCGCATCCTCCACGTGACCTCATTGTTAACTTACTCCTCGGCAGTGTTTCCAGCCCACTAGGACTGTTGGGCTGCCAGCCGGCAGGCCCGGGGCTGCGCCGCGCAAGTTTCCAAAGTTTCTCGCGCTTTAAAAAGAGAGCGCGAAGACGTGTCGGGCGTGGGGACCGGGCAGGGCCGTCGCGAGCGAGCTGCGCGGGCTCGGCGCACTTCTGAGAGCCGAGACTTGAGTCTGCAGGCGCTGTACTTTCCCAAGTCCCGGACACTGATGACAGTCCTGCGAAGAACACGAGTGGCCGTCATTCCTTCTCACCTGCCGAAGCTCCATCAATTAGAACGTGCCCGGCTTCTTAAACGCAGGCCATAACTTCTCGCTTAGTTTAGCTTTCATGTTCTGTAAAACGAACTTTCCGGAGTAACAATACTCTGACTTCTGTTCTCTTGAGACTTTCTTCAAGATGAACCATTTCTCTCTCAGGGGACTTCTTTTTAGTTAGCTAATTTTAAAAGAAAGCTTCGTTCAGGATTGACTATTTGCCTCAGCCTTTTCTTTACTATCAAAGTTAATGGTAATTTCCCTTTTCCAATATCTGTTAATTTTTCTTTTGATTTTAATGTCACTACTAAGAATAGTTACTGTGGGAAGCCATTTGTCTAGCATTGTTTTTATTATTGTCATGTAAATGATACCCAGAATAAGAACAGAAGTTCTAAAAGACACATAAACATTTTTGGAGGCAAAGGAGTTCTTTAGATTCAGAATTCATTATTTTAGTGATTCAGAAAGTTTTTACCTGCCAGATTCTTTTGTATGAGAGAGTACTGATTTTGATCCAGAGAGGCTATATATTTATATGTCTGTGTTTTATTAACGTTCATTTCAGGACAGCCATCCTGAGTTCACATCTTTGGTAGATTGACTTCTCTTTAGACCCGTAAATAGCCAATACGTTTTTTTCCTGTACTGTACATTTGATATGTAGTATGTGCATTTGACCCCCCCGCCCCGGGGTTCCAGGCCTTTCTCATTTCTAGTTTCTATATCTGTAGATTACTTATGCACAATTTGAAAGTTTTTACTCCCTCCAACATTTGGATATGAACATATTAGTTTGGGTTAGGAAAAACTGTCTTAGGAGAAGCTATCGGCTTGTAATTCATAAAATTTGAATGAAATTGGATTATTTAAAAAATCTGTAAGCACTTTCACTCTAGGTTATTTCCATTATTTTTGTTTCCATTTGGAACACTTAAGGTAATATTGTTCTTAAATTATAAGCTGGGTCTGTGTAAATTGTATTGGTTGTTCCTTTAAACATGAAATAGTTAAAATTTTCTAAATCATTTTCCACTTATTTGCTGTTTTGTCCACTCTGAATGTCGGTAATTTTGAAAGATGAAAGATTCACTCTTACTTTCATTGCAGGATTCTTTCTACTAATCCACATACTTGAAGTGCTGAGTAGTTTCTTGGGGAAAGATGTCAAGGAAGAGTTGACATTCATAGACTGGTGAGCAGAGATTGCGGAGTACAGAATAGCCAGCAACCCTATGGTTAGTTGTAGCTTTAGGTAATTCATAGAACATCTCACCTTGCTTCTTCATTGAATCCTACTTACTCATCTTTTTTTTTTCCTTTTTTATCCCAGTGATTTACATACATGAATGTTTGGAATGTTATTAGAAATGTGTTACAACTCTTATAGGGTATCCAGTAAACACTTGCTATTTGATTGCTTTAAAATATTTATTTTCAAGATGGGTCTTGATAGAAAACTGACCTTGTTTCAATTGTTTTTCAGGCATAAGATGCACATTTTCCTGCTCTGAAGCTGGGAATGAGGTATTCTTGAGTTCTTACAACTTTGTGAAGAGACCCATGTGTGGTGCTATTGAGAAATTTACTGGGAAGTTTGAAGACATTTCAAATAACAGGTTGTTTTGGTTTCTGAAGTAAGTGAGAGGCATTCTGTTTTGTGGAAGGAGGAAGGACTCAGGCCAGAAAACTTGTATGCTATGGTTAACTGGTTCCCAGCCTCCGAGAAGCTAGTTTTCCGTGTTGTAAAACTTACTCAGCATCAGGATAAGGGATAACGACTCTATGGATATACAGAATTCTTCACCATGGTAAAACTCGCTAACCCGCTGTATACGGAGTGGATTTTGGAGGCCATCAAAAAAGTGAAGAAGCAGAAACAACGTCCTTCAGAAGAAAGGATATGCAATGCAGTATCTTCATCCCATGGCTTGGATCGTAAAACTATTTTAGAACAATTGGAATTGAGTGTTAAAGATGGAACAATTTTAAAAGTCTCAAATAAAGGACTCAATTCCTATAAAGATCCTGATAATCCTGGGCGAATAGCACTTCCTAAACCTCGAAACCATGGAAAATTGGATAATAAACAAAATGTGGATTGGAATAAACTGATCAAGCGGGCAGTTGAAGGCTTAGCAGAGTCTGGTGGCTCAACTTTGAAAAGTATTGAACGCTTTTTGAAAGGTCAGAAAGATGTGTCTGCATTATTTGGAGGCAGTGCTGCCTCTGGCTTTCACCAGCAATTACGATTGGCTATTAAACGTGCCGTTGGCCACGGCAGACTCCTTAAAGATGGACCTCTTTATCGGTTCAACACTAAAGCAACCAATGTGGATGGGAAAGAGAGTTGTGAGTCTCTTTCCTGTTTACCTCCAGTGTCACTTCTTCCACATGAAAAGGATAAGGTAAGAATGGTATATGCATCAGTGTTCATAGAGTTGATGGTAGAGGATGCTGCAAATTCACATGTCTAGAAGTTATATTCAAGTTTTGTGTTTGGGGACTTCTGTGAAGTATTCGTTTATCTCTAGTTTTTGTGGTGAATTCTAGCTGTGGGAACTTAATAGTTGCTAATTGTACTGATACTTTGAAATATTTGAAGCCTAAGATTAAAAGGTGTAGAATGTTGATCTACCTGAAAGAACATATTTAGATTAGCATACGCCTTTAAAACTTTTAAGTAAAGATTCTTATAATATCTTGCTGCTGGAAGTTGAGCAGCCAGATGCTGGAGACTTGAATTTGAAACAAGCAGATGTCTCCAAGAAGCTGTCTTTTTTTCTGTTTTCATTTTGTTACAGGTTATCATTAGACAAGAATGAGACTCTTGTGACAACTAATAGTAGCTAAGCAAATTCAGCAATTCTTGTTTCCGCTGTTTGTATTGTAGCTTTCTATTTATTATGGCTTTGCATGTGATGAAGTCCTTAGTGTTATTATTTATGACAGCTGTAGTTACATGGGACAGAAATACAGTATACTGTATTAGAAGACTTCTCCAGAGTTGAGAGTTTTGATGCAAACTTACTGTGTTGTGTGTTTTATGCTGTTATTTTGTGTAGTTGAAAGTAAGTCTTCTTAACAGTAAGTAAACTTTAGCCCTTAAATAGATATTTAGGAATGAGGAGAATTTTGTTAGTAGCTATTTTTACATTGACCTATCTTAACTGTGCATTTATTTCAGGGGTTCTGAATTTTGGTTCTTTGGTGAGTGGATAGTGTTTTAAGTTGCTGCATATCTTAACATTGATCTAAATTTATTGTAATTATTAGCAACCCACTAAATAGCTACTTACAGATTTTTCTTTAAATAACAATTGAAAATTATTTTTCTTTGAAATTTTTAGAGATCTATTTTAGGGTTCAGTTTTCTTTGTGAACTTAGAAATAGTGACATAATCTTACTGTTATTGCCCTTAAAATGATTCTCATAAGCCGGGCTCGGTGGCTCAGCCTATAATCCTGTGCCTTGGGAGGCTGAGGTGAGTGGATTGCCTGAGCCCGTGGGTTCAAGACCCACCTGGGCAACTTGGTAAACCCTCATCTCTACAATAAATTAAAAAATTAGCCGAGCGTGGTAGTGCGCGCCTGTAGTTCCAGCTACTTGGAAGGCTGAGGCAGAAGGATCGCCGGAGCCCAGCAGGTCGAGGCTATGGTGCCCGGGAACCGCCACTGTACTCCAGTCTGGGTGACAGAGTGAGACTCCAACTCCAAAAAAAAAAAAAAATGATTATCATAGAGTCATGAATTGACAGAATCTCATTGATAAAATGGTTGTATATCATTTGAGGATTAAGAGTGTGTATTAAAAATTCAAGGTGGAAAAGTAACTGAAATGCTTTTTTCTGTTTCAGTGCTGTGAGAACTCTTAATCCATAAAAGCCATTTTTTGATCACATGTGGCTGAAGTTAAATAAAATAAAACAATTGGATTCCTACAATTATTATCAAATGATCTAACATTAACTTCATGGAAACAGGAAATAATTTATAGTTAGATAAATTCAGTGCTATACCTGTGAATTGGGTGTTATAAGTACTTGTTAGGACATCTGGGTGTTTAATTTCCTTTGCTTGAATTAGTTATTTTAATTTTTAATAATATTAACAATGCATAAAATATCAGTTGTGCATATTTTCAAAAGATAGTTATTATGGTAGAGTGAAGGACAAATCCAGGTCCTGGAATCCTGGGATTTTACTTTTGAAAAGGACCTTGAGAACTATCTAATCCAATAATCCTTATTTTGCAGTTGAGCTGAGGACCTTTGCTGAGGACATTTCATAGTACCTTTGCATTAAGAAAGATTTAATTCAGTAGAAATCTGCTGGTGTGCTTTGATTAGAAATACCTGTTTGGTTATATAGCTTTAATGTTGTTAACTGAAGTAACTAAATTTGGAGTATATGTGTGGGAAAATTGAGTTTCTTTGGGTAGACTTGTATGTGTACTGATCTCTTTGGGTAACTAATTTCATGATAATATCTGTGAGATTAGAGTTGATGAGATCTGCTCTATGTATTCTTTTTTTTGAGTTGGAGTCTCACTCTGTCACCTAGACTGGAGTGCAGTGGCCGCTCCCGGCCACCGCAGCCTCGACCTGCTGGGGTCTGGCGATCCTTCCGCCTCAGCCTTCCAAGTAGCTGGAACTACAGGCGCGCGCTACAACGCCCGGCTAATTTTTGATTTATCGTAGAGATGAGGTCTCGCCAAGTTGCTCAGGCGGGTCTTGAACCCGCAGGCTCAGGCAGTCCACTCACCTCGGCCTCCCAAAGTGCTAGGCTGAGCCACCGAGCCCGGCTGTGTTCTATATTTTTAACTGGAGTCTTATTTTCAGTAGTGAATATTCTGAGTGACTTTCCCCAAAGATATGAAAAGCTCACATTCAGAATCATAATACTGTGAACTTTATCTATGGTGAGGAGTTACTCTTCCTTTGAACAGATTATATGTCTGTCTGTTCCTTTTATTGTATTGTAACTACTTTCTTTCCTCTCCTTAAACTACCCAATCAGTTCCTTTGCAGAATTGACTTGCTGTTATGAACCTGGATACAAAAACAAAACAAAACAAAACCCCCCCAAAACTATCCAGAATTTATTTGACAATGATGGGGAAAGGAAGGTGTAGGCCAGAAGTATTTTCACTTTTAGGCATAAATGAACTCTGTGTGTAGTCACCCGAGTACTTACTGTGGGCCGCACACTCCCTTTGGAACTGAAATAACTTTATCTTCTCTGGAATGCTGGTGCAGGTTTGTCTGTTGACCTGGTCAGCTGTGGGGCAAGAGATGAAATGATACTCAGTGGCTATATGGAGTGACCTGAGCAAGTTCCTCTTTTTCTTGTATCAGTTCTCTTTTTTTTTTTTTTCTTTTTGAGTTGGGGGTCTCACTCTGTCACCCAGTGCTGGGAGTTGTGGTATATCATGGCTGCTGTTGCACTCAAGTACATAGTTGTGCATGTCCTGGGTGCTAACTTAGTAACACATTCCCTAATTGCAAAAGGACAAATTCTACTCCCTTTCACTGTTTGTGTCCCCCTTTTTCCTTTTTCATAGAACAAATACCAAAACTGACTTTGAACCAGTGATAAGAATGTGTTAGAAACCAAAGATTATAAATAATTTAGTTTTATATACCTGAGGTTCATAAGAAAAATAAGAGTTTCATCCACACATTTTGTCTTATCTTAAAGATAATTTTTGTGCTTATTAATTTTCATTTTGGATGTCACTAAAGTTTTCTGATTTGCACTTTAGTCAGCTGCACAGTTGTTAAAGTGCTTTAATTTGGGACAGAAGATTGCTTGCCTTGAATTGTGGGGTTGTAGGTGAAGAGGACAGAGTGTAACTGGCTTAAGCAGCAGCTTCTTCCTTGTAAATGTCTTTCTTTTTGAAATATAGGTATCACTACTGCAAGGTAGTTTACTTGTTTACTTCACTTATTCATTATTTATTCAGCAAACATTTGAATGCCTGCCATGAAGAATGCTTTTAAGGAATTAGGTCCTGTGGGGGATTAATGCAGACAAAATAGACATGTGAAATAAATATTTTTGAAACTTTTTTTTAGTTTATGAAAAACAACTTTTTATTTTTTTTACATTACTCATGTTTTCTTTACAAGTAAGCATCACAACTTTGGAAAGTAATTAGATGTTTATCGGGTGAGGCTTATTTGAGATTGTGATGGTTCTTTTAAAAAAATTATTATTATTATTTTTGAGTTGGGGTCTCACTCTGTTGCCCAGGTTGGAATGCAGTGACATACTCAGTGGCTACTGCAACCTTGACCTGCTGGGCTCAGGAATCCCTCCACCTCAGCCTTCCAAGTAGCTGGAACTGTAGGTGCGTTACCATCATGCCCGGCTGATTTTTAAAAATTTATTGTAGAGACAAGGTCTCACCTAGTTGCCAGGCTGGTTTTGAACCCCTGGGCTCAGGCAGTCCTCTCGCTGCAGCCTCCCAAAGTGCTGGAATTACAGGCATGAGCCACTGTGCCTGGTCACCAAAAAAAAAAAAAAAAAAAAAAAAAAATGCATTGAGTCTTGAAAGTATTCAGTTTCCTTTCAAGAATGATTTTCACCTTTATTTCAGACTTCTGGATTCATATTACCCACAAAATAATTCGTTTGAATATAAGTGTTCTGGATTACTTGTCCAGGAAAGTATGCTTTTTCATGGTCTTCAGTCAAATCATTAAAATACTGTTATTCTGTGGAGTAGTATTTTGGAATTATAGTTTGCTAAAGCATTCAATTGGAAAGGGAAGAGAAGACATTGTCAACTAATGCTGTTGTTCAGGTTATTACCCAACTGGATAATCTGGATTTTACAGATCGTGATAAATCTCATGTTTTCCTCTATAAATTATATCTACAGGGTTAACTTCTGTAGCTTGATAAATTTGTAATATTACTAGTAAACAAATTGTTATAGGGAGGGCAGCAACCAACACATGCTTTTTGTCTTTATTGGTCTTCATGATTAATAGTTCATCTCTGTGTTACTTCTGTTTTTTTTTTTGGTAAAACTTAGCAAGCACATCAAAATAGTGGCAAATAAAAGTTGAAATTAAAGTCGGTCATTTGTAAAATAATTGGGCAGTTTTAAAGTTATTGATATAACTTGTTAAGAAAATAACTGATGGTGGAAAGTAAATCTGGCAGTTGAACAATAATTTTTGTTTGTGAAAAAAGGCTTGATTTTTTTTTTTTAATTTTTATTTTTTGCTGTTTACTTTTTGTGCAGAATAGTCAGTTCTCCATGTATGTAGGGGTGTTGTCTGACCTACGCTATTGACTGCATTTCTCTCCAGGGAACCGTGAACTGTAGTTGACCCGGAAAGCTGCTGTTAGGTGTTAGTTTTCAATTCTTGTAGCTTAGCAGAGTCTAGGTTCCTTTTTTCTTAGTCATTGGTTACAGTGAAGCATTTCACTCCTGGGTTTTCTAGAATCTGTAATAGAATTTTTATTAGAAACATTATTATAGACCCTGCAGGTGGTTCACGCCTATAATCCCAGCATTTTGGGAGGCGGAGGCGAGAGGATTGCCTGAGCTCATAGGTTCGAGACTAACCTGGGCAACTTGGCAAGACCTCATCTTTACGATAAATAAAAAAATTAGCTAGGCGTGGTGGCTATGTGAGCGTGCCATTGCACTCCAGCCTGGGTGACAGAGAGACTCCAACTTAAAAAAAAAAAAAAAAGAAACATTATTACAATTTTTGTGTGTTGAGTATGGTGCTGTACTTCAATGGTTTCCCAGTCTTTTTATTCAGAGCATCTTTAAATGTCTGACTTAGTGTTTAGATCCTCTTTCACCATTTTCCAGCCTTATTTGTTTTCATGCCAGTCAATTTTTCTCTGATTCTGTTAACATGAAACCAAAGCTCTGTTCTTTCTGAAGCAGTGGTTCTTGATGCCAAATCCATTTTTGAATTATCCACAGGGCCCTCAAAAATAAACACAAAGCCAACTAAATCAGATTAGCAGTGGGTCCCAGGTTTCAGGGTTTTTTGTTTGTTTGTTTGTTTGTAGTGACGAAGTTTCAACATGTTGCCCAAGCTGGTCTCAAACTCCTGGGCTCAATTGATCCTCCGCCTTGGCCTCCCAAAGTGCTGGGATTACAGGTGTGAGTCACTGTACTAGGCCTCAGGTTTTTCTGTTGTTTTAAAGAGTATTCATCTGATGTGTGGTTAGGGTTGAGAACCACTGCTCCAGTGCTTAGAACCACATCTCTGTAGTGGGAACTGGCTGAGGGATTCAGAACACGGACTTTTATTTAATAATTGATGTCCAGACAAATAGATGAAACAACATACTTCACACCCGCTCTCATGAACACTCTCTGGGCCCAGACAGTGTACTTCTGGAACCCTGAATTCTGTGATATCTTACTCCCTGGCCACGACTGTCCTGACCTTCTGCTCTTCTCTCTCCTCCTGCCTCTGCGTATGCTCTTTTATCTCGTGAAGGTCTCATAGGGTGTGCAATTTGGAGAATGTCACCTGTGGGATTTCACTGGGTACCCCTCCTGTCACTCCAGTGCCATTCTCATCGCCCTCAGCTACTCACTGTTCTCCTGCATCACTCTGGTAAACCCCAGGTTGCAATTATGCCATTTGCTCTCCTTGCTTCTATGTGGAACTGTTTTCATTTTGGAGAAAATCACATAGCCATGTGGTGGTGTGCCACTTACAAATTTGTGGCCTCATCTCAGCTCTACCCTCTGCTTGAGGATGTATATGTAGTCTGTTCTGTCTGCAGCAGTTAAGTATTTCCTCCCACCCTTTTTCTTTTTTATTTTCAGTAGAGACTTCCATATGCTACTTCACAGAGAGGATAGAATCTGTCTAAATGAGCTCATTCAGTTTATACCCCTTTCATGCCGACCTAAATACATTTGTGCTTATTTTCACCTCATTTGCTACCTTCTCAGAGGATACTGAAAGAAGTGGCAAAGACCAGTCTCCCCATTTATGTGCAGGTTCCTGTTCTCTCCTGCCTCTAGGTCCTTGTTCTATTAATAATGTTCCCCAGATTTTTGCCTCTACCATCTTCCTCGTCTCTTATCCCTTAGCATGCAAATGTCTCCCATCAGAGTGAAAACAAAACACCTCTACAGATTCTTCTGTCTGTGTATACCCTGTCTCTCCCTTCAGTTTTAAGGTTCTTGGGGGGAAAAAAAGTCTATTCCAGATCTGCTGTAATCTGGCCTTTGGCACTAGAGCACTATTTGAAACTGCTCTTCTGGACACGTTTCAGTTTTATTTTACCTAACCTCAGCTATGTTTAGCGTTTGTTGACCACTTCCTCCCTCAGCCTCTGGGGTCATTCTTAGATGTCTCCACCTCCTCCCATCTTTCTGGTAATTCCTTTTCAGTTTCCTGGCATTTTCTCTGTGCCTGTATCTGAGATGTTGATATTCCCTAAGGTTCTGTTCTTCACTCATTTGTTAATTGTTTCAGCCTTCCTGAGGTATCTTTAGACCTCTCTCTGCTATACTGATGACTCTAATTTCGTATTTAATTTCAGCCCTCTCTTCTTATCTCTGGACTTGTACATCCCACAATAGAGTGTTTTGTCTCAGGACATTCAAATTCGTGATGGCCCAGATGGAAATTATCACCTTCCCTCAGCTTGTTTTGTTTTTTGTTTTTGAGTTGGAACCTCACTCTGTTTCCCAGGCTGGAGTGCAGTGGTATGATCACAGTTCACCACAGCCTTGATCTGTGCTTAGGTGATCCTTACGTTTCAGCCTATGGAGTAGTAGGGACTACAGGTGTGCACCACCACTCCCTTCTAATTAAAAAAATTTTTTTTTGTAGAGACAGGGTCTCCCTATGTTGCCTAGGCTGGTCTTGAATTCCTGGGCTCAAGCAGTCCTCCCACCTCATCCTCCTAGAGTGCTGAGATTAAGGTGTGAGCCACCATGCCCAGCCTGTGCTTCCGATTTCTTACCACTGCCATTGATTGACTCTGATGTTTAAATCAGAAACTTTGGCGTCACCTTCTCCCCCTCACTTGTACACCTTTTGGATTCAGTTCTAGGTCCATCCCCAATCTTCTTTCTTATTCTTTTAAAATATCTTTTTTTTTTGAGTTGGAGTCTCACTCTGTTGCCTGGCACACTCACGGCCACTGCAGCCTCAACCTGCTGGGCTCAGGCAATCTTTCTGCCTCAGTCTTCCAAGTAACTGGAAACACAGGCGTGCACCACCATGTCTGGCTAATTTTTTGATTTACTGTAGAGACATGGTCTAGCCAAGTTGCCCAAGCTGGTTTCAAGCCCCTGGGCTCAAACAATCCTTTCACTTCACCTTCCCTAAGTGCTTGGCTAGATAAAATTATTCTTTTCCCTTATATCCTTTTTTCCTTACAGAAACCACACTTGTACACCAGCAACCTTTTTACATCTTTCCTTTGCTTTTTGCTTTCTTTCTTTTTAACCTTTTTATAGATAACCTTTTTTCTTTTTATTTTTTTTAGAGTTGGAGTCTCACTCTGTCATCCAGACTGGAGTGCAGTGGCACACTCCCGGCCGTGAGTCACTGCACCCACCCTAAACATTTCTTAATTAAGCTGTTTTGGTCACGCCTATAATCCCAGCACTTTGGGAGGCTGAAGTGAGAGGATTGCCTGAGCCCACAGGTTCGAGATCAGCCTGGGCAACTTGGCGAGACCTCATCTCCACAATAAACCAAAAATTAGCTGAGCGTGGTGGCGCATGCCTGTAGTTCCAGCTACTTGGAAAGCTGAAGCAGAAGGTTGAGGCTGCAGTGGCTGTGAGTGTGCCACTGTCCTCTAGCCTGGGAGACAGAGTAAGACTGCTTCTCAAAAAAAACCGACCCCCCCCAAAAAAAAAAAACTAAACTCTCTTTCAGGTGCTACTCTCTTAATGCAGGTCCTCATCATTTTTCTCCTGATTACCTCAGTAGTTTTCTCACTGCTTTCTTTCCTTCAGTATCATCTTCTCACATTGCCGAGAATGGTCTTATTAAAAATGATTAAGCACAAAGGCTCAAGGACCAGATCATCTAGATTTGCATCTTACATCTTGCACTGGCACTGTTTGCTTTATGACCTTGGGTACTGTGTTTAACCATGCTTTGCCACATTTATTCCTATAAGATGAGGATAATATAGTGCTTATCTCATACTGAAGTGAGAATTTTGTAAAACAGGAGTAATAGAACTTTGTGCAATGATAGAAATGTTTCATATGTATACTGTCTTCTAGGCAGCCATACATAGCCATATGTATCTATTGAACTCTTGAAATGTGGCCAGTTGACTGAAGAGCTGAATTTTTATTTTTATGTAATCATAATTTAACTGAAACAGTTACATATGGCTAGAAGCTACTCTAGTGGACAGTATAGAACATATAGGCCTTAGAATAGTATTTAGCATATAAGTGCTCTATAAGTGTTAGCTCTTACTACCATCTTTTAAAAATTAAACTTCAGCTGGGCTTGGTGGCTCAGCCTGTAATCCCGCACCTTTGGGAGGCTGAGGTGAGTGGATTGACCTGGGTAGAGAGACCTCATCTCTACAATAAATAAAAAAATCAGCCAGGTGTGGTAGCACGTGCCTGTAATTCCGGCTACTGGGAAGGCTGAGGCGGAAGGATCATCGGCGCCCAGCAGGTCGAGGCTGCGGTGGCCAGGAGTGGCCACTGCACTCTAGTCTGGGCGACAGAGAGACTCCAACTCAAAAAAAAAAAAAAATTAAACTTCTCCGCTTAAAGTCCTTCAGTACCAAATTCTGTGGTTTAGTATGTATGATTTGTAACCCCTTCTTTACATCGCTCCACATTTGTCTCCTGCCACTTTTTCATAGGCCCTCTATATTCTACTCTACTAGTGGTTCTCACAGGGTGGTCCTTGGACCAGCACCAGCAGTAATGTCCCCTGAAAACTTGTTTGAAATGCACATTTTTGAGCCGTATTTTAGGCCTACTCAATCAAAAACTGGGTCTGGGGCCCTGCAGCTAGTATATTAATGAGTCCTCTAGGTGATTCTGATGCACACTATAGATGAGAACACTGCACTGTATCAAACTTATGTAGACCCTCAGATCTGCTGTTTTGTCTTGCTCCCATCTTTTTCTGCTGTCTGAAATGATCATCCCTACTCTCTTCTTCATCAGTTAGTGCTTATTTAACCTTGCAGACTTAGTTAGGCATATCTTCTTTCTGTTTCTTTCCCTCATCAACCACCCTGCTCCCAGGCTGATTTGGTGCACTCTCATCACCTCTATCTTGTACACTCCTGCACATTCCTGAGTACGTTATCATCACAGACCATTTTACATCATATTGTTGTTTAAGTCTGCCTCCTCTTAGTGTACCTAGGTCCTTGCTTTTCATCTCTCTATCCCCCCATCTATCTAGCATAGTATCTAGTTGCTTTGCATGTATTCATTGAGCCCTTTCCAGGTGCCAACACAGTGGTTAGGTCCTGGGTGAAGGAGAGACGTTTTCTATAATTCACACAGGGGTCAGTGCCCTGATGGAGTAAAACAGTGCTGTGAAAACATAGGGAGGGAGTGGGGAAAGTCAGGGAAGTCTTCATAGGAAGTCACATGTGAGAGGTTAGTGAAGTGGGGAAGCACATGGGTGGGGTTCCTGGGAAAGTGTGGTTCCTGTAGAGGGAACAACGTGTACAAAGGCCTAGAAACAAAACATTGTAGGCACATAATACATGTTTAATTGGATATGAATTTTAAAAATCACGTGTCTGACTTTTAGGTCTCAGTTTTGTGGTCACCATTCTTCTCCAGCAAACATTGTGTTTTATATGCTTGTATTTTTTAACCAGTGTTTGTGCTTGATATCATACTTTCCCTGAGTGGATGGTTAAGGTGTCATAAGTTAACCTCCAAGCCAGCAGTATACATTTATTTATTTACCTTTTAAAGCAGAAAAAAGAATTTTTATCTGACAATTATTCTACAGGGTGAGGAGCATCAGTGGTGGCAGAGGTAAACACATTCCTCTCATTGCATAAGAATAGACCACGATTTTAAACAAGCAGCTTTAACCGTAGACTACTGAGAAAGCATGCCATTAAGAAGGCTCAGCTTGAGCCGGCTCCTTGGCTCAGCCTGTAATCCCGCACCTTTGGGAGGCTGAGGTGAGTGGATTGCCTGAACCCGCGGGTTCGAGACCCGCCTGGCAGTGAGACCTCATCTCTACAATAAATCAAAAAATCAGCCGGGCGTGGTAGCACATGCCTGTAATTCCGGCTATGTGGAAGGCTGAGGCGGAAGGATCGCCGGAGCCCAGCAGGTCGAGGCTGTGGTGGCCGGGAGTGGCCACTGCACTCCAGTCTGGGCGACAGATTGAGACTCCAACTCAAAAAAAAAAAAAAAAAAAGGCTGAAAGGCTGCCAGCGTGCCAACCACAACTGTTGTTACTTTTGTAGCCTAACTCTGCACTGATTGCTGTCATCCTACGCTTCCTGTTGCTCTCATTAGCCCTCGGTTGTAAGAGTACATGGCATTGGTTAATGTGCTGTGCAAGCTTCTACTTTTGGTTTTCTGTTGAATACCTGTTTTTGTCTGTTAGACTTTATATGTGTAATTTTCAGTAAAAACATACCTTTTATTCTGCTTTACAAGAGGTTGACTTCACCATTTATTAACTTTGAAAGAAGACTGATAAAAATGCAAAGTTTTTTTCTCATAACTTTAGTCAAGTAGGACAAACCTAGAGGAGAAGGAAAAAAGGAAATAAAATCTTTCTCCTAAAACTTTATATGGATTGTAATACCATGTTTTTGAGATCTTTCAGATATTAAAGAATTGTGCTTTCATGTATTTTCTTTTTATATAATAGTTTTGTAGTAAAGTAGGCAGTTCATGTGCTATGATGGCTGTGTTTTACTTATGCAGAATTATATGGTTAGTTAAGACAGTAAGTGAAACTAGAGCCCAGGTCTGTTTAAGCCCAGTATTCCTTCAGCCATATCAACCTACCTCTTGTGAAAGACTACAGTTTATGAAAATGACAAGCATGAAAAAAAGGGAGTGCTCCTTTAGCATTTGTTTCATACATCTGCTAAACAATTTATCAAATCATATGTATTATTAATCTTTGGATCCAGCTCCTGGTACTTTGTAAGATGCTTACAAAGTGTCTTTAGAATTGAAACTGTCATGTTTGAACTGAAAGGGGGATGATATAAATTAAATTGATGAAAAAAAATTTTTTAGCTCTCTTAATTAACCTAGAAGCTAAACCACTTATCCTCAAAATGTATACCCTCTGTTAGATTAACAGGAGATAATATAGAGTTTCAGATGTATTCTAGAAATGTTCTCAACTGGAAAGTACCACTTGCTACTTCCTTCAAGGTAATATTTGTTGTTTACTACCCATATAATATTTTTAAAAGTTAAAAATTTTTCTCAATGGATAATATATTCATTAGTATATAAAACTCAAAAAATACAAAAGAGTATTCTGTGAAAAGTATTTTTCTAACTCCTCTTCCCCTAGCTACCTGGTTCCCCCTGGGAGACAGCCGTATGTTTGTTGTTTCTTTTGTACCTTTCAAAAAGAGTATATTAAACAGGCGATCACATTATGTATGCATTTCCTCAGCCCCCTTTTTTTCATAGTTGGTGGCTTACTTTACATACTGTTTTGTCCTTTATTTTTCTCCCCACTTAATGATATTCACTCATGCACTACATAACAATGTTTGAGTTAGTGATGGACCTTATATATGATGGTGGTCCCCTAAGATTATATGGAGAAAAGTGAAATTAAGAGGGCTCCAAGATGGGTGACTAGAGGAACTCAGCTCCTTGTCCATAAAGAAGGACCAAAGAGCGAGTAGATAATTACATGTTGAATAGAGAGCCTAAGAGAGAACACTGGGATTTAGCAGCGAAATAACAGGGAACCTCTGAGGCATGGAAGGAGAGGGAAATAAAATAGCTGGTCTGACTTGGAGCCTGGAGGAACTCTCCAGTGTGGGGAAAAGAGAAGAGAGAGATCCCCAGCAATTTATATTCCCACCACAGATGCCTGCAGACCTAGCCTCAGGAGAGCTCCTTAGCCCTTGGAGGCTTTGAGACAAGAATAGTGAGCTGCCTGGAGTCAACGCAATAGCTTTATTCCAGAGAGGGAGTTCATGCTGGGTCCACATATATTCCTGAGACCCAAGAAGAGTGCCCTCTTGAGAGCTCAGCCCCAGTAGACTGCATCTTGCCCTGGGGCACGATAGCTCCTGCATCTCCACATCCTTGGAACCCTGATGACATCCCCCCATGCCCATCTAGAGGACTGCAGCATTGCACTGGTAACTGTATCCAGTGGTGTCGTCAGGTCCCCAGCACTCTAGCCCATGCTGTGCCCTATACAGCGGAGAACAGGTAGTGCAACACATTGGGAAGGCAGCCCTGGGACAAAGGAAACCAAAATGTGTACACACCTGAGCCTGAGAGCCATCTGCCTGGGACCACTGTCACTTACAGCAGCTCTATCTTCACCCCTGTAGCAAGGCTGCTGCATACATGCACATGCCTTTGGGGGCCTGGAGGCTGGTTCGCCTGGGCACCATTCTGGGGCCTAAGGACAGGTCTACTTTGTCCATCACTGCCACGCGTGTGTACCATCTGGAAGCCTGAAGAGCAGCTTGCCTTGCCCTCCACAGCTGGCACTTGTATCTCACTGAGCTCCTTGTATCATTGGTGGGCCTAAGGATAGGCCTGCCTGCCTGCCTGCCCGCCCCCGCTGCCTCTACTGCCCCAGCACCTGTACATGTTATCTGGGGGCTCAGGGATTGACCCAGTCTGTCTGCCACCACTTGTGACTGACTGTACCATTAGTGTGCCTGTGGATAGGTCTGTTCACTGCCACTGCTGTCAATGCACAGGTGTGCCTTCAGAAACCTGGGAATTAACCTGTCCCACCTGCTACTTCTGGGGTGTCCACACATGCTTCCTGGGGGCCTGAGGATAGGCCCGCCCAACTTGTTGCCACTACTACCACCACCACTAGCACCTATCTGCACACACCATCCGAGGGCTTGGGGACTGGCCTTCCCAACATACCACCCCAGTACCCTTGCCTGTCCCCTGGGGGCCAGAGGGTTGCCTATTACTGCTACTGCCATTGCTAATGCCATGTATGTTGCCCACGGGTCTAAGGACCTACCTTCCTGCCTGACCCACTGCTGCCACTGCCAGCACCTGAGCAAGCCACCTGAATACCCAAGAATCACCCTGCCTAGACCTGCTATCATTGGTGCCCATGCACTGCCTGGTGGCCCCAGCACTGGCATACTCTTCCCACTGCCACCACCGGTGCCTGAGGACCAATCCATCTGGCATCCCTTTCTACAGAAAAATCTCATCACAGTCTTCACTAACGACCACAGCCTAAGCCACTGAAGAATGCACAGCCACCACTGATGCTGATCACAACCAAAGAAATCATAAGGATTGTACTACCCTATCCAGCCAATAGTATAGGAAAAATTCTCCTCATGTAAGCCAATCCCTAAAATTAGAATTTACTGTTTAACCAGATGTGCGGTTGTCATTATAAAGATACAAGAAACATGAAAAGGCAAGAAAACATGACACTGCCAAAGGAACATAATAATTGTCCAGAAACAGATTTCAATGAAAAATAACTTTGAAATGTCTGAAAGAAAAAAAATACTAAAGGAGCTCAGCAAGATACAAGAGAACACAGATAAACAATACAAAGAAACCAGGAAAATAACTCATGATTAGAATGAGAAATTCAACAGATATAAAAAGGATTGAGACAGAAATCCTAGAATTGAACAATTTTAATGAGTGAAAAAAGCTATAATCGAGAGTTCAACAACAGACTAAATCACGCAGAAGAATTTCTGAATTTGAGGACAGGTCTAGCCCATAAAAGAATAAAAGAAAAAAGAATAAAAAAAAGAACAAAGAAAATCTGTGGTCCATCAAGTGACCAAATATTTGAATTTTGGGTGTTGCAGAAGAGGAGATAGACGAAGGCATGGGAAACCTACGAATGAAATAATAACTGAAAACATTCCATGTCTTACAAAATATATAGAATATAGCCACATGAAACTCAAAGATTTCCAAATAGATTCAACCCCAAAATGTCTTCTCCAAGGCATATTATAGTCAAACTGTCAGAAGTCAAAGACAGAAAATTTAAAAGCAGCAAGAGAAAAGCACCAAGTTACATATAAGGGAATCTCCTTCAGACTAACAGCAGATTTTTCAGCAGAAAGCACAGGCCAGATGGGAAAGGGATATACTTAAAAATGCTGAGAGAGAAAAAAAAAAAGTCAGTCAAGAATACTATTCCCAGCAAAGCTATTCTTCAAAAATCAAAGAGAAATAGTTTTTCCCAGACAAGTAAAACCTGAAGGAAATCATCATCACTACACTGGTCGTACAAGAAATGTTTGTTGGAGTCCTACATCTGGAAGTGAAGGATGGTATCTGCCATCATGAAAACACGTGTAAGTCTAAAACTGACTGATAGAGCAGATGAGAAGATAAAGGCCTTTCTGTTACCATAACAGAAAACTACCAAACTGCAATGATAAACCATAAGGGAGGAAGAAAGGAATAAGGATACACAGAACAACCAGAAAACAATTAACAAAATGACAAGAATACTTATTCACCTGTTAATAGTAACCTTGAATGTAAACTGATTAAATTCCCAACTTAAAATATATAAATTGAATGAACTTTTAAAAAAATGACCCAACTATATGCTGCCTATAACAGACTCACTTCATCTGTAAAGACACATAAGGGCTGAGAGTGAAGGGATGGAAAAAGATATTCTATCCAAATTGAAACCAAAAGTGAGCAGGAATAACTGTGCATATATCATATAAAAAAGACATTAAGTAAAAAAACTGTAAAAAGAGACAACGAAGGTTATTATATACTAGTAAAAGGATTAATACAGCAAGAGGATATAACAATTGTAAATATGTATATATGCACCTAACACCGGAGCCCCCAGATATATAAAACCAATATTAGATCTAAAGGGGAGATAACCTCTAGAACAATAATAACTGGGGATTTCAACTCTCTACTGTCAGCATTGGACAGATGAACTAGACAGAAAATCAACAAAGAAGCTTCAGATATAAACTGCACTTTAGACAAAATGGACCTAACTGGCATTTACAGAATTTTTCATACAACAACTACAGAATACACATTCTTCTCATCAGTCCATGGAGCATTCTCGAGGCTAGACCTTATGTTAGACCACACAACAAGTCTCAACAAATTTTCAAAAATCAAAATCATATGAACTGTCTTCTCTGACCACAACAGAATAAAAATAGAAATCAATAAGAACTTTGGAAACTGGAAATATAAATACATGAAAATTAAACAACATGCTCCTGAACAGTCACCGGGTCAGTGAAGACATTAAAACAAATGAAAATGAAAATATGCTCAAACCTGTGGGATACAACAAAAGCAGTGCTATAAAGGATGTTTATACTGATAAATGCCTATATAAAAAAGTTAGAAAGATTTCTTTCTTTTTTGAGTTGGAGTCTTACTCTGTCTCCTAAACTAGAGTACAGTGGCAAGCTCACGGCCACCCCAGTGTTGACCTGCTGGGCTCTGACAAGCCTTCCGGCTCAACCTTCCAAGTAGTTGGAACTACAGGCACGCCCTACTGCGCCTGACTAATTTTTTTTTTTTTTTTTTTTTTATTGTAGAGACGAGGTCTTGCCAAGGTCTGGACTGGTCTCGAACCCACAGGCTCAGGCAATCCACTGGCCTCGGCCTTCCAAGGTGTTGGGATCACAGGCTGAGCCACTGAGCCTGGCTGGTAGAAAGATTTCAAATAATCAACCTAACAATGTACCTCAAGGAATTAGAAAAGCAAGAACAAACCAAATCCAAAATTAGTAGAAAGGTCAGAAGAGAAATAAGCAAAATAGTGACCGGAAAAAAAAAAAAAAACTCAAAAGTAAACGAAAAGTGTTTTTTGTTTTTTTTTTTTTTAAAGATAAGCAAAATCAACAAACTACTAGCTAGACTAACCAAGAAAAGAGAGAATATCCAAATAAAATCAGAACTCATTAAATTACCAACTTCCTTCTCAGACCTGGAAATGAAAATACAGAAATTTTTATGGATGCATAAATGACCACAAATAGCCAAAACAATCCTTAGCAAAAGAAACAAAGCTGAAGGTATCACACTTCCCAAGTTTAAACTTTACTATAAGGCTGCAGTCATCAAAACAGCCTGGTATTGGTACAAGAATGGGCATATAGACCAATGGAACAGGCTAGAGATTCCAGAAGCAAAATCACAATTTCTTAACCATCATCTTCGACAAAGCCTCCACCAGTAACCACTAGGGAGAGGGGAATTTATTCAGTAAATAATGCTGGGAAAACTGGCTGACCACATGTAGAAGATTGAAATGGGACCCCTACCTATCACTGTACACAAAAAACTCTAAATGGGTCAAAGACCTAAGCATAAATAACCTCAAACTATAAGAATCTTAGAAAACGTAGGAGATACCCATATGGAAATTGGAACAGGCAACCAATTCCTGATCAAAACCCCAGATGTCCATGCCATAAGAGATAAGATAGACAGGTGGGACCCCATCAAACTGAAAAGCTTCTGCAACACAAAAGAAACCATCAAGAGAGTGGGGAGACAGCCCACAGAATGGGGGAAAAAAAAATTGTCAACTATGTATCTGACAAAGGCCTAACTAACATCCAGGATCTATAAGGAACTCAAACGTGCTGAAAGAAAAAAAACAAACAGCCCTATTAAAAAGTAGGCAAAAGATATGAATAGACACTTCTCAAAAGACATATGAGCAGCCAACAGATACAAGAAAAAATTGCTCAGCCTCACTAATCATCAAAGAAATACAAATTAAAACCATACTGAGATACCACATAATTTCAGTCAGGGTGGCCATCATCAATAACTCAGAAAACAACAGATGCTGGAGAGGATGTGGGGAAAAGGGAATGCTTCAGCATTGTTGGTGGGAATGTAAACTAGTACAACTTCTGTGGAAAACTGATGATTACTAAGAGATCTAAAAATCAACCTTCTATATGACCTAGCAATCCCCCTGCTGGGAATATACCTGGAGGAATTCAAGTCATTCTATGAAAACGATACCCGGACATGCATGTTTATTACAACATTATTCACAATAGCAAAAGCAGAACCAACTGTGCTGCCCAACAAAAGTGGACTGGTTTAAAAAAACATGGTACATATACATGATGGAATATTATGCAGCCATAAAGAAGGACAAAATTATGGACTTCACAGCAACTTGGATGGATTTAGAGTCTATAATACTTAGTGATCTATCACAGAAACAAAGAATAGAGTACCACATGTATTCATTCATAAGTGCACCCTGAACTTTTATTATAATACTATAAGAAAGGGATTGGCAGTAGTGGGACACTGCCAGGGGTAGGGGTAGGGGCACATAACATCAGTAAGCATACTAGGCAAAGTGGAGACCAAAGGGAGGCCCAAATTTCACATGTATGTTGACCACTTATGTACCTAATCTTGAATTGTACCTCACATCTTTGTGTATTTATTTTCTGAGTCGGAGTCTCACTCTGTTGGCCAGACTGGAGTGTAGTGGCATGCTTATGGTCACTGAAGCTTCAACCTTCTGCCCCAGCCTTCCAAGTAGCTGGGACTACAGGTGTGCGCCACCATGTCCAGCTAATTTTTCTGATTTATTTTAGAGGTGAGATCTCGCCAAGTTACCTGGACTGGTCTCAAACCTTTGGGCTCAGGCAATCCTCTCACGTCTTCATCCCAAAGTGCTGGGATTACAGGCATGAGCCGCCATACCCGGCCATACCCCACCTCAAAAAAAAAAAAGACAAAAAAAGCAAAAAATAAATAAAATAAAAATAAAATCAGAACTGAAAAAGGAAATATTACAACTGATAGCACAGAAATACAAAAGATCATCAGTATGTATCATGAACAACTATACACTACCAATTTGGGAAACTAGAGGAATGGATAAATTCCTGTACACATGCAACCTACTAAGATTAAACCTTGAAAAAATAGAATACCTTAACATGCAATAATGATTAACTAATCAGTAATAAAAAAGCTGATGGCTTTCATGCTGAATTACACCATACTTATGCAGAGGAACTAGTATTAATTCTTTCCAAATTGTTCCACACAGTTGAAGAGAGAATTCTTTCTGACTCATTCTTTGAGGCTAGCCTTATCCTGATTCCAAAACCAAGCAAGATACAACAAAAAAAGAAAGCTATGGGTCAATAGACCTGATAAACACAGTTGCAAAAGTCCTCAAGAAAATACTAGCAAGCCCGGCTCAGTGGCTCAACCTGTAATACCGTGCCTTTGGGAGGCTGAGGTGAGTGGAATGCCTGAGCCCGCAGGTTTGAGACCGCCTGGGCAACTTGGCGAGACCTCATCTCTACAATAAATCAAATTAGCCGGGTGTGGTAGCACGCGCCTGTAGTTCCAGCTACTTGGAAGGCTGAAGCAGAAGGATCACCGGAGCCCAGCAGGTCGAGGTTGCGGTGGCTGGGAGCGGCCACTGCACTCCAGTGTGGGCGACAGAGTGAGACTCCAACACACACACACAAAAAAAGAAAATACTAGCAAACTGAATCCAGCAACACATTGGAAAAGATAATACACCATGATCAAGTGGGATTTATCCCAGGTCTTCAAGGATGGTTCAACATATGCAATTCAATGAACATGATACATCACATCAACAGGATGAAGGATAAATACCATATAATCATCTCAGTAGATGCAGAGAAAGCATTTGGTAAAATTCAATATCCCTTCATGATTTAAAAATACCAACTAACTGTTAACAAATTAGCCATAGATGAAACATACTTCAACATATTAAAAGCCATATATGAGAGACCCATAACTTTCATCATATTGAATGGGAAAAAGCTGAAAACTTTTCTCTAAGAACTGGAACAAGAAAAGGTTGCCTACTTTCCCCACTCTTATTCAACATAGTGCTAGAAACCGAAGCCAGAGTGCTAGAAGCCCAAGCCAGAGTAATCAGGCAATAGAAAGAAGTAAAAGGCATTCAGATTGAAAAAGAGGAGTCAAATTGTCTCTCTTTGCAGACAACATGATTTGATATATAGAAACCCGAGGACTCCATCAAAAAATTCTTAGAACCGACAAATTCAGTGAGGTTGCATAGTACAAAATCAACATAACAAAAATCAGTAGTAGGCCAGAATGCAGTGATTCATACCTGTAATCTTGGCACTTTGAAAGGCTGAGGTGGGATGATTGCTGGAGACCAGCCTAGGCTATAAAGTGAGACCTTTTCTGCAAAAAAAATTCAAAAAAGTTAGCTGGGCGTGGTGGCACACACCTGTAGTCCCAGCTACTCAGGAGACTGAAACAGGAGAATTATTTGAACCCAGAAGATCAAGGCTTTGGTGAGCTCTGATTGTGCCACTGCTTTCCAGCCTTGGCAGCATAGTGAGAGACACTAATTCAAAACAAACAAACAAAAGTAGGTTTTTTAAAAACAAAAACAATAAAGAACTAGCAGAAAAATAAATAAAGCAAGCAATTTCATTTATAATAGCTACCAAAAAAATACTTAGAAATAAAATTAACCAAGGGGGTGAAAGATCTCTACAAGGAATACTATAAAACAGTGATGAAAAAATTAAAGAGGACACAAGCAAATGGAAAGACATCCCATGCTCACCAGTCAGAAGAGATAATATTGTTAACATGACCTTGCTATCTAAAGCAACCTAGAGATTCAGTACAGTCTCCATCAAAACACCAATGGCATTTTTCACAGAAATAGAAAAACCATTCTGAAATTTGTATGGAATCAGAAAAAACCTGGAATGGCTAAAGCAATACTGAGCAAAAAGAATAAGCCTTGAGGTATCTATCATACTACCTGACTTCAAAATATACTGCAAAGCTATAGTATTGTTATAAAAACAGACACGCAGAACGATGGAACAGAATAGAGAACTCAGAAATGTATTTACACCCAACTGGTTTTTTACAAAGGTGTCAAGAATATGCATTGTTGAAAGAACAGTCTCTTTAATACATGATACTGGGAAAACTGGAAATCCATTAGCAGAAGAATGAAATTAGACCTTGTCTCTCACCATGTGCAAAAATCAACTCAAAATGGATGAAAACCTTGAATGTAAGACTTGAAACTATGAAACTCCTAGAAGAAAGCATAAGGGGATCATTTCAGGACATTGGTTGACTAAGAAAAAAGTTTTCATGGTTAAAACCTCAAAAGTGCAGGCAACAAAAACAAAAATACACAAATGGGATGGTATTAGACAAGTAGCTTCTGCATAGCAGAGGAAACAACAGAGTGAAGAAACACCCTGTAGAATAGGAGAAAATATTTGTATACCATTTGACAAGGATCTAATATCTAGACTATATAAGGAACTCAATAGCAAAAAACTCAAATAATCCCATTAACTCAGGGGCAAAGGATCTGAATAGGCATTTCTCAAAAGAATGTATATATAGATGGCCAACAGATATATGAGAAAATGCTCGGCATCACGAATCAGCAGAAAAATGCAAATCAAAACCACGATGAGATACCATCTTATCCCAGTTAGAATGTCTTATAAAAAAGACAAAAAGAAAAAAAAAAAGCAAATGGAGGAAAGCAAACTCTTATACATTGTTGGTGGAAATGTTAGTACAGCAATTATGGAAAATAGTATGGTGGTTTCTCAGAAAACTTAAAAGCAGAACTACCATGTGATCCAACAATCCCACTACTAGGTATTTATTTAAAGGAGAGGAAATTAGTATATCAAAGAGATGCATGCACCCCACATGTTTATTGCAGTGCTGTTCACAATAGCTATGATATGGGATCAACCTAAGTGTCTATTAATGGATGAATAGATAAAGAAAATGTGTGTATACATAATGGAATACTATTCAACCATAAAAAAGAATGAAATCCTGTCATTTGTAGCAACATGATGGAACTGCAAGTCATTATGTTAAGTGAACTACCCAGGGACAGAAAAACAACATCACATGTTCTCACTTATACATGGGAACTAAATAAGTTGATCTTATGGAGGTAGAGCATAGAATGAGATAGTTACTGGAGACTGAGAAGAATGGGGAATGGGGAATTAAGACAGACTGGCTAATGGGTACAAACATACATACAGTTATTAAAAGGAATGCATTGTAATGTTCAATAGCACAGTAGAGTGACTATAGTTAATAGCAATATGTTTTGTATTTGAGATAGCTAGAAGATTTCACATGTTCCCAAAACAGAGAAGTGGTGAATGTTTGAGGTGATGGATATCTTAAATATCCTAATTTGACCATTGCACATTGTATACACATATTAAAACATCATATATGCCTTATACATACATATGCTTTTATGAATAAATAAAAAAATTAAAAAGCAATTATAATGAGCTGAATAATTTCAGTAACCCAGTGATGTCATAGATATTGTAATATCATAGCTCAACGTATTTTGTGTTTGTGGTGATGCTGGGGTAAACAAACCTGTGTTGCCAGTTGTATAAAAGTCTTATCACATACTATTATGTATACTACGTAATATATGATAATAAGTGATTATGTTACTGGTTTATGTATATACTACACTATACTTTCACTTGTTATTTTAGAGTGTACACTTTCTACTTATTTTTTAAAAAGGTAACTAAAACAGCCTGAGGCAGGTTCTTCAGGAGGTATGCCAGAAGAAGGTATTATTATTATCATAGGAGATGACAGTTTCATACATGTTATTGCCCTTGAAGACCTTACAGTGGGACAAGATGTGGAGATTGAAGTTAGTGATCCTCACCCTATGTAGGCCTAGGCTAATGTGTGTGTTTGTGTCTGGGTGCTTAGCAAAAAAGTTTTAATTTTCTTTTGAATAGAAAACCGGCCAGGCATGGTGGCTCATGCCTGTAACCCCAGCACTTTGGAAGACTGAGGCATGGGATTGTTTGAGCCCTGTTCAAGATCAACCTAGGCAACATAGTGAGACTTTGTCCTTTCCAAAAAAAAAGAAGGAAAAAGAAAACTTATAAGATTATATAAAGTAATTATTTTTGTATAGCTGTGCTGTGTGTGTTTGTTATTACAGAAGAGTGAAAAGGTTTTTAAAAATTTAAAGATTTACAACATGAAAAAGTTGCAGCATGTGAATGTTATTATTGAAGAAAGAAACATTTTTAAACAGTGTACACTGTTTGTAAAGTCTATAGTAGCATACAGTAATATGCGTGGCCTTCACATTCATTCACTACTCACTGACTCACACAGGGCAACTTCCACTTCTTCAAGCTCCATTCATGTCAAGTGTCCTATGCAAGTGCACCACTATATATATGTATGTGTGTGTATATATATATATATATATTATATGTGTATGTGTATACATATATATATTATTACTATTTTTTGTAGTGATGAGGTCTCACTATGTTTCCCAGTCTGGTCTTGAACTCCTGGGCTCAACCTATCCTCTTGCCTTGGCCTCCCAAAGTGTTGGGATTACAAGCATGAGTCATCACACCCAGTCTAAATCATATTTTATGTTGTGTTTTTCTTGTATCTTTTTTTATGTTTAGATACACACATTTTTACCATTGTTGCCTACAGTATTGAGTATAGTAACATGTCATTACAGGTTTGTAGCCTAGCAGCTATCAGATATGTTGTCTAGCCTAGGTGTTTAGTAGGCAATACCATTTAGGTTTGTATAAGTATACTTATATTGTCATACAATGATGAAATTGCCAGATGATGCACATCTTCACAGAAGGAATCTCCATTGTTAAGTGACACATGATTGTATCTTAAAGAATATTCCATGTCATTACATAAGGCTTAGTGTTTCATTTGATAAGTGTTTTATAATTTATATAACTAATCCCTTTTTATAGGCATTTGTTCCCAGTTTTTTTGTGATTACAAACAGTGTTGCATCTAATAACCTCATTTGTATATCATTTCACTTATATGTCCTGAGAAGTTGAATTATTGGGTCAAAGAGTGTGTAGCATTGTAATTTTGGCATTTCTACATTTCTCTCCATTGATTTCACCAACAGTATACTAGAGTAACTGTTTCCCTACATATTTTGCAACACACTGGAAACCTTTTGCTTTCTGGTAGTCTGATAAGTGAAAAATCATTACTCATATTGAACGTCCATTTTTCACTTACATGAGAGTTGACTCTCCCAGCCTAGTGACCAGAAGCATCTGATTTGTATTTGTGCTACTAGAGTGTGTTAAGCCTGATTTTTTTAAAAAAAATGTATGATTCAGCTGAGCTTGGTGGCTTGGCCTGTAATCCCAGTGCTTTGGGAGGCTGAGGTGAGTGCGTTGCCTGAGCCCGCGGGTTCGAGACCCATCTGGGCAACCTGGTGAGACCTCATCTCTACAATAAATAAAAAAAAATTTAGCCGGGCGTGGTAGCGCACACCTGTAGTTCCAGCTACTTGCAAGGCTGAGGCGGAAGAATCGCTGGAACCCAGCAGGTTGAGGCTACAGTGGCCGGGAGCGTGCCACTGCACTCCAGTCTGGGTGACAGAGTGAGACTCCAACTCAAAAAAAAAGTACGATTCTTTAAAAAAAATTTTTAGTTTTAAATATATGGGATACAATTCAGGGTTAAGTGTACAAATGTTCATTATACATTTGTACACTTATTATACCCTTGTTGAAGAGGTGTGCTCCCCCCCCCCGCAGTTTCCCACTACTGACAACTCCCCCACATGCCCTCCCCTGGCAGTTTCCCACTACTGCCATTCCCTTTTTATAGTATTAGGATAGTTGTTCAAGGTCCGCTTATGAGTGAGAACGTGTGACACTCAGTTCTTTGTTTCTATGATAGATCACTCATTATTATAACCTTTAAGTCCATCCAAGTTGCTGTGAAGTTCATAATTTTGTCCTTCTTTATGGCTGAACAATATTCTATCGTGCATATGTACCACATTTTAAAAAAATCCAGTCCTCTTTCGATGGGCAGCATGGTTGGTTCTATGTTTTTGCTATCGTAAATAATGCTGCAATAAACATGCATGTGCAGGTATCTTTTTCATAGAGTGGATTTGAGTTCTGCAGGTATATTCACCCAAGGGGGATTGTGGGGTCGTATGGGAGGTCGATTTTTAGATCTTTTAGGAATCACCACACTGTTTTCTATAGAGGCTGAAAATGTACAGTTCTTATAGGTAATTAGAAATTATCTTTTTAACTGTTACTAAGTTTCTTTAGAAATGTGTAGGTGCTTTTGCAGGGTTTTTTTGTAAGTGACCTATACTGATAGATTTCTGTCCTGTAGGAGACCATACTCTCCTACAAAAATAGAGTCTTAGTCTGTTGCTGTACTTATTCCAAGGAAATTCTATTTAATAGATGCTCTACTATGTTGTGGTTTGTCAGTCACAAGTGCATACTATGTAGTACTTGTATTTGAAAACCTGTGTAGTTTTGAATAAATGTATGCCAGGTATTATAGTTAGGTCACCACATCCTTTAAGGAAGGTTATCTATTTTGTAGATGAAACAAAGGCTCTTGGAGGTCAAGTGATTTGTCCAAGGTTATCTAGCTGCAGTATATAGCATGTTTATAAATGTAGAGGCCAGTGGAGTCATCAAAAGAGAAAAATGCTACAAAATCAGAGTTCAGATAAATGAAAATTTTCTTTTTCTTTTTTTTGTTTTGAGTTGGAGTCTCACTCTGTCGCCCAGACTGGAGTGCAGTGGCCACTTCCGGCCACCGCAGCCTCGACCTGCTGGACTCCGGTGATCCTTCCGCTTCAGCCTTCCAAGTAGCTGGAACTACAGGCACGTGCTACCACGCCTGGCTAATTTTTGATTTATTGTAGAGATGAGGTCTTGCCAAGTTGCCCAGGCGGGTCTCGAACCCACAGGCTCAGGCAATCCACTCACCTCAGCCTCCCAAGGCGTGGGATTACAGGCTATGCCACCGAACCCGGCTTGGAAATTTTCTTAAACTAGCAGTAGTTTAAAGTATTCCTTAGTTATTACAACACAAATTCAGATTAGTTTAGGGCTTTTATAAAGTTTTTATAAGAGCACATATTCCAATCTCACCTACTTCTTATTTGATCTTTAAGTTAATTCTCCATGAGCTTGTTTCCTTTTCTGTAAAAGAGGGATAGTATTAGTACCTAAATTACAAACTTCATAAAGCAAGTATTTTTTTTTCTTTTTGAGTCAGAGTCTCCCTCTGTTGCCCAGGCTGGAGTGCGGTGGCATGCTCACAGCTACTGCGGCCTCCATCTGCTGGGCTCAGGTGATCCTTTCTGCCTCAGCCTTCCAAGTAGCTGGAACTACAGGCTCACACCACCATGCTTGGCTCATTTTTAAATTTATTGTAGAGATGAAATCTCACCAAGTTGCCCAGGCTGGTCTTGAACCCCTGGGCTCAGACAATCCTCTCACCTCCCAAAGTGCTGGGATTATAGGTGTGAGCCACTGTGCCTTGCCAGCAACTACCTTTTTTAAGATTGTTTTTAGCCTTCATTTTTGAAAATAAAGAGTAGGAAATAGTGCAAACTTTCTTCTCCATTCTTTGTAAAACAAAATAAAGTATCAGTTTATTAACTCACAAAATATTGCCATCATATTTTAAGACCATTTGAAGTTTTCATGAGCAAATACGTTTTAACAGGATATAAAAATAGATCTCTAGATAATTTTAAAAACATTTGTCACATATTTTATAACTTATTTAAATTAGGATGAGTGTTCTCTATCATGCTCCTTTTGTAAAGGCAAAGTATGTGTGTGTGTGTGTGTGTGTGTGTGTGTGTGTGTGTGTTTTAGAGACAGGATCTTACTCTGTCACCCAGGCTGGAGTGCAGTGTCACAGTCATAGCTCACTGCAGCCTTGACCTCTTGGGCCCAAGAGATCCTCCGCCCCTCAGCTTCCCTGGTAGCTGGTGTTGTAGGCATGCACCACCACTCCTGGCTAAATTTTTCTGATATTTGTGGAGATGGAATCTCTGTGTTGCCCAGGCTAGTCTTAAACTCCTGCCCTCAAGAGATTCTTCCACCTTGGCTTTCCAAAGTGCTGGGATTACAGGTGTGAGATACTGCGCCCAGCCCAAATATGTGTTTATTTTGTATATTGAAGATCAAGATTAGGGAAGGATCAAGTCATGGAGCTGTTTTTCTCCCATGCAAAGTAACCTAGGTCATGTTAGAAAAGAAACTAATAATTAAGTACTGTGTTGTATAATACTGCTTTTGACATTTTCACTTGTGGAACTCATTAAGATGAAATTTCAGATTTTTGGTAGGGCCTGAGATCTTGCATTTCTAGAAAGCTCCCCAGTGTTTCACGGCTTCACAA
Source organism: Carlito syrichta (assembly GCF_000164805.1). NCBI lineage: Eukaryota > Metazoa > Chordata > Mammalia > Primates > Tarsiidae > Carlito > Carlito syrichta. The sequence continues at coordinate 119,228 of NW_007258783.1, forward strand.
AACACAGTTTGAGTAACACGTTTCTGTAGGACTAACTTCTCTTTTACTCTTGACTAATTTTCTTAAATTATATGCTTATTTTCACACATTCATGCAGCAGATTACTGAATGTCTATATCCCAGGCACTATGCTAGGTACTGGGATTATAACGGGGACTTCGGTCTCAGTCAAGTTGGGAAGCCAAGGGAATAACAATAAAGTATGTGTAAGTGGTGATGGGGAAGTGGGAAGTCCAGGTAGTTCTGACAATTTTAAGCACAAAACTGCTTTTTGACAGATTTATGAAGATACTGAATTTAGTTTGTCTGATGCATTGACATTTTGGTTCCTAATAGGTGTAGAACAGAGCTTTGCCTGAATTGTTTTAGGACAGTCTTGGACAGTTGTTGGCAGGCCTTTTTTGTAAATAAAGGACTAGATAGTAAATACAGGCTTTGTGGGCTAAAGAGTCTGACCTAACTACTAAAATCTGTGAAAAACAGCAGTAGATAATATGTAAATGATTTGAGGTGTGTTCCAGTAGGACTTTACTTACAAAATTGATGGGGGCTGGATTTTGCCTGCAGGCTCCAATTTGCTGTTGTCTGCTCTAGGATAGCAGTGTATTACCCATAGTTGTAAGACAGGAAAATAATTTAAACTAAGTAATGGTTTATTTTAAAAATTAAATGTATGATAACATCATAGATTCATTGGCATTTGAATGTGCGATCTTTTGTTGTTTTTTTTTTTTTTGAGTTGGAGTCTCACTCTGTCGCCCAGACTGGAGTGCAGTGGCCACTCCCGGCCACCGCAGCCTCGACTTGCTGGGCTCCGGCAAGCCTTCCGCCTCAGCCTTCTGAGTAGCCGGAACTACAGGCATGCGCTACCATGCCCGGCTGATTTTTTGATTTATTGTAAAGATGAGGTCTCGCTGCCCAGGCGGGTCTCGAACCCACGGGCTCAGTCAGTCCACTCACCTCAGCCTCCCAAAGGCGCGGGATTACAGGCTGAGCCACCGAGCCCAGCCGAATGTGCGATCTTAAAACATGAGTGTCCCTAAGACTGTATCATGCTTGTGATCGTCATTTGTTTTGTATATCACTAGGGGAAAAAGGGTTAAAATCTACTGCTCTAAAATTTGAGTTAACTCTTCTAAAGAGCTATACAAATGTCTTGTTTTCTCTTTTATTGTATGGGGAAAGAAGCCATGACAGGTAGAAGGAGTTAGAGATTTTCAACATAGGTATGCAATGAAGCCTTTCTGTAAATTGCTTTTTCTGGACGTTATTGAAAAATATGTAATTCTCAGACCAGGAAGGACATTTTGGGTACTTAGTCAGTTACTATCATTTAGGGTAGTGAATAGAATTTGGGCTGTGGGATTTGCTTTCTGGCTTCACTGATTAACTTGTGTGAACTTTGGCAAAGTGTTTAACCTCTTTGTCCTCAGTTTCTTCATGGGAAAATGATATTGTGTTTGGAGATTTTAAGAAACACTATATTTGATAGCACTTTATGTTACACTGGCAAATAGTAAGTCCTCAGATTTTCCTTTTTTCTTTTTTTACCTGCCTGGAGATCGGTTTATTTTATTTTTATTTTTGAGACAGGGTCTCACTCTTTCGCCCAGACTGGAGCACGGTGGCATGATCTTGGCTCATTGCAGCTTCTGCCTCCTTAGACTCAGATAATCCTTCCACCTCAGCCTCCCAAGTAGCTGGGAGTATGTACACATCACCACACCTGGCTAATTTTTTGATTTTTTTTTCTGAGTTGGTTTCTTACTCTGTCGCCCAGGCTGGAGTATTGTGGCATGCTCAAGGCCACCCCAGTATCAACCCGCTGGGCTCTGGCGATCCTTCCACTTCAGCCTTCCAAGTAGCTTGAACTACAGGTGCAAGCTGACTAATTTTTGATTGATTGTAGAGACAGGGTCTCGCCAAGTTGCCCAGGCTGGTCTCGAACCCCCGGGCTCAGGCAATCCACTTGCCTCGGCCTCCCAAAAGTGCTGGGATTATAGGCTAAGCCCCTGAGCCTGGCCAGTTTTTGATTTTTTGTAGAGGCCATGTATCGCTGTGCTGCCTGGGCTGCAGAGCAGTTTAATCATGTACTGAGGGAAACAGAGAAATAATTGTTCCTGGTACTTAAGAATCTTAAAATTTTCTTGGAGGTAATAAAAAATAAAAGAGAACCACTATCAAAATAACATGCAAACCAATGTAGAGACTCTCAATAGAGAGGCTATTACAAATAGGTAAAAAAAAAAAGTCACTTAATTGTAGAACTAAAAGTCTTCTTTAAATTCATATCCTAATTTTTACAGATGAGAAGAGGTTAAATGACTTCTGCTAAGTGTTTATAGTTTAGGAGATTCTCTAAAGTTCATTGATTAGCCACATGTTACTGCCTCTTGATTAGGAATTTCTTTCTCTCTAAGCTGAATTCATCTGTTTCAGTTTAAGCACCTAATAACTTGTTTTTCATATTTTGAACACTTGGTAAATGTTGACTTATAATTTTCTGACCTTAACAGAGATGGAGAGTAACTATTCATAGTCCTGACTATAAATTAAATAATTTCGATTTCTTTAATATTGCTACTTGGAATGATTTTCTGTGGTATTTTTGTAGTTCTATAGTAAACTCACTTGGATTTTTTTTTTTGGTAGAGCTTTAAACTGTTTGTTTCTTTGAGCTGCATTCAAAGAAGGGAAAGGTGACATTGAATACTGACAAGCAAAAAATATAAAGTAATTGCTATGTAGCAGCTTTAGTCATGCCTCCTTTATCTGTCTCCCCTTGCCTTAGTTCACACCCTCATTTTTTCTTTCTTTGGTTACTGTAGGTAACTTTCAGATGGTTTCCCTTTATGCATTCAATAAATTTGTAATGATACTTGAAACATGATAGGTACTTCTCAGTGCTGGGGATTCATCAGTGAGCCAAGTAGGTGAACATCCCTGCTCTCATGGAGCTTATAGTATCCAGCAGACTTCAGTTCTAAACTCTATATTTGTCTCTGAGTGCTCTCTCTAAAATACATCCTTCCCTTGTTCAGAATATTCAAGTCAAGTGGCTTTCTAGACAGAGTTCAGGCTCGTAGACTGTGCAACTTCATCTCTTGCCATGCTCCTTAGCCCTCCGCCTTCTAGCATATTGTAGTTCCGTGTTGGCGCTATACTCTTATTTTTCATTTTTATACATATATCTCTGCCTAGGAAGTCATTCTTTTAGACAATCCATTCCCAGCCAAAAACTCATCTTTAAGCCCCCTTGACTTATTACCACTTCTCTGTCTTGGTGAGATGACTCTCTTCCTTTATAAACAAACAAACAAACAAATGTAATCTCGTGGTACATTAGGCATTCTGCTGCTTTGACAATTTTCTTTTTGCATTATGAAAGTCTGTTTATCTGCCTGGGCTACTAGAATTAAGGGCAAGAGCTGCTTTTTTGTTGTTGTTTCTTTATTTCTCAGTGTCTACCAAGGGGCCTGGCTCATAGTGGCTTTGAAAGGTTCTTTGAACAAATGAATGAATGGCCCAAACTTCCACCATCTCAGCATTGTCAGTCTAACTAGAGCATGTTGGGGGTTCATTGGATAGACCTTAGTTAATGGAGTGCTTATTACTATGTGCTGGTGATAGATAACCTGTCCTCAGATAGGTCTGCAGTAAGGCTGACAACTTTCTTATTTTTACAACAGACTGTCCTTTTGTTTTTGAGTTGAAGTCTCACTCTGTTGCCCAGGCTGGAGTGCAGTGGCACACTCACAGCCACCACCACAGCCTCGACCTTCTGAGCTCAGGCGATCCCTCTGTCTCAGCCTTCTGAGTAGCTGGAACTACAGGCATGTGCCTCTATGCCCGGCTATGGACTGTCCTTTTTATTTTATATATTTATAAAAAATGGATAGTTTCAAGTATCTAAGCAGTGCTGAGTCTTTTTATTGAAGTAGTGGTTTATACTATTGAAGAGATACTGAGAAATTTGGGAGAAAATGAAAGTATGTGCAATGCTAATAATTTTGGCATCCCTCAGAGATCCAGAGTCATTTGGATAGTTTGGTAATGCATACAATGTTTTTTGTTTCATTCTACCTGCTGTTTAATTTTTTTAAAAGTATTTTGAACGACTATGTTAATTATATCATTTTTACTATCTTTAAAAATGTGGTCTTATAAAAAATGTTTTGACTAATTAAGAGCAGTGTTTTGACCTTTAAGTGCTACCTTGGAGAAAAATTTCTTTTATTTTCCTCCCCCTTTATAGTAAAGTTGTCTACTTATATGTGTCTGTTTTTGTTTTTTTTTTTTTTACCAACATCTCCTCTTTATTTATTTTAACATTTTTTATTTTATTTTAAAGATGTGGGGTACTAGTCAGGGTTAGGTATACAAATGTTCATTATACAGGTACCCACCCTTGCTGATGAGATTTGCCCCCCCAACCTTGCAGTTTCCCACTATTGACAGTCACTCCCCCCACGCAGTTTCCCATTACTGCCAATCCTTTTCTTATAGTATTATGATAATTGTTCAAGGTTTACTTACGTGTGAGAACATAATATCCCCTTTAAAAAACAGATTTAGTCATTTTCATATCATACTTCTCTTTGACCTTTTATTTTATTTTATGGATATTACACTTTGACTTTTGTATTTGCAACAACTAATCTCTGGATCTGTTGTTTTATGTTTATAGAGATGTTAAGTATTTTGTGTACTGGTTTTTCAGTTCAAGGATATGCACATGTAGCTATCCTGAAAAGGATTGTTAGAATATACCTGTGTGTAAATTTATTATAAGGGAAAATTTAATCTTTGACTAATGAGCTTTGTTAATTTTTATATTGTCCACATTTAATAGTGAAAATAATAAGTAGAAGAGAGTTGTGTCTCTCAAATTGCTTCCTTGGCACCCAGTTCCTGAGTGTGTGCTCAGAAAATAGAGTATTCTAAGGAACAAACAGTGCGTGTTGATAGTTCACATAAACATATCGGGATCGTGGAATTCTCACTGCTACACCTATTTAACTTTGCTAATTTAGCTTACCTGTATAAGGGAAGACAACCTCTCTGCCCTCATGTCTTACCACCCTTAAGACTTGTTTTGGAAGCACCACTTTTAGACATTTTCTGTTGCTCCAATGTCCTTTGGAACTTTGCCTTTTGGCTATCTAATGAGAGAGTCTTTGCCTTGTCTACATTTGCAGTAAAATGTCTGGTAGTTAACTTCAAGGGGAAAAATAGCCAGTCTATTTCAAATGGGAAAGCCTTTATCTAGGGTTGTATATAACCATGAGCAGACTTTTTTGCTATTTTTAAATTCCTGTGTGAACATCAAACTTGTTGACTGTTTTGGATTATTGGAGTAGGAATAGATAAATTGATATTCAGTTCAGTTGTTCATGACATCGGAGGGACAAAAAGATGGTTAATACAAAATTCTAATTAAATAAAAATGTTAAAAAAAACCTTTCAGGCTGGGTGCAGTGACTTGCTCCTGTAATCCCAGCATTTTGGGAGGTAGAGGCAAGAGGATTGCCTGAGTCTAGAGGTTCAAGACCAGCCTGACCAACTTGGCGAGACCTCGTCTCTACAATGAATAAAAAAATTAGCTGGGCATGATGGTACGCACCTGTGGTTCTGACTACTTGGAAGACCGAGGAGGAAGGATCACCTGAGCTCAGCAGGTCAAGACTGTGGTGGCTTTGAGGGTACCACTGCACTCCAGCCTGGGTGACAGAGTGAGATTCCTACTTAAAAACAAAAAACAAACAAACAAAAAACCCCAAAAAACAACTTTCAAATGGAGGAAAATATCCTTAAACATACATAATTAGCTCATTATTTTTTATTACCTGTTTTTCTCCTGAAAGGATAGAAAGTATGTATACCAAATGTCTATAAAACTGTGCAGGAGGTTGTGGTTTGGTGGCGATAGCTTTCTAGAACACTAATTTGTAAGCATTTTAAAGGTAATATATTTTATATCTTTGTATTGCTCACAGGCAAATATTGTTTTTTGAGTGAGAGTAGTTTGTGTTCTGAATTTAAGGCAAGAACAACTTTGTATAGGATCTACTATTAAATGTTGTCGTGGTATCTGGAAAGTTGTATAATTACCTTCTGATTTTTTTGCTCTCCTGGCTTCCCAGTGCTGTTTTCCCTACTCCTGCTAGCTGAAGGGATCTGTCTATATCTGTAGCTTAGGGCTGCTAACTTGGGAGTTAAGATATTCTTTAGCACAAAAAGGACACAGGACCATGGCTGTGACCTCATTGGACAGAGTATTTGTGGGTCGTGAGATGTCTTTGTGGACAACATTGGTAGAGCACCTTTGACTTTGATATTTTATTTTATTACATTGGTCTCTTCTCTGCCTTAGTATCTTCCTTCATGCCCTGGCTATCCCGTCTGAAATTGACTTTCTGGAGGCTTAAGGATGAGGAATCATTGAAGAATTATGAACAGTGATTCCTCAGCTAACTAGAGAGACCTGAACCTGTCATTTAGCCTGACCTAACCTAATCCTGAACCTGTAACTAAATTTAATAACTGCATGTACCAAAGTATTTTATTGGATCATACACTGCTCTTCTACTTCAGTTTCTATCTCCCTTGTATATGAAGTTGCTTATTCTAGTTGACTAACATCTCTGGGTTTCCTCCTTTAAAATAAAATCTGCTGGTGTCCCTGCCCCATGCTATCCATTTCTGTTTTCTTATTTTCCTTCCTTTCCTCTTTAGTCTCACTGTCTATCTTTGTCTTACTGCTCTAACCCCCACCCTCAAATGATCATATAATGAATTAGAGATATATTTGTTGATAGAGATGTTTCTGTGTGTGTTTTAAGAAAGAGTGTAGCCTCTTAATCTCAAGTCAAAAATGTGGTTGATTCATTTAACTGGTATATTGCCTTCAATTGATTTTTCTATAGAGTTTGGCTCTGGATGTGTATAGTATGGGGATAGGCAAATGTGCATAACCTATAATGCCTGGTTACAGAATTATAGTCCAGAATTTGTTTTGCTTTGTGGTGTATATGGGACAGTTTGGTAGGAAAATTAACTATAGCAAAAGCATAGTTAATTTTAATAGCATATCTAGCATTTCTTTTTCTCACACATTACTAGTCAAGTAGCAAATCCTTTTGGCTCTGCTTGAGCAGGAGTTGGCAAATTACAGCCCCCAAGTCAAATTTAGCCATACTGCTTTTTGTACAACCCATAAGGTAAGGATATTTTTTACATTTATTTTTTCTTTAAGGTTTTTTTTTTTTTTTTTAGTAGAGATGAAGTTTCTCTGTGTTGTTTAGGCTGGTCTCAAACTCCTGGACTTGTCATCCTTCCGCCTTAGCTTCACAAAATGCTGGCATTATAGGCACTTTCCCAGTTTTTTCCTTGGCTAGAATAGGAGCAAGGAATCTCATAGCTGGTGTTTAAATGTTATTGAGTAAAGGAGCATTTTTTTTTTCTGAATTGGAGTCTCACTCTGTCATCCAGAATAGAGTGCAGTGGCATGCTCATGGCCTCCCCAGCGTCAACCTGCTAGGCTCCAGTGGTCTTTCTGCCTCAGCCTTCCAAGTAGCTGGAACTACAGGTGCGCACTACCATGCCCGGTTCAGTTTTGATTGATTGTAGATACGAGGTCACACCAGGTTTTCTGGGCTGATCTTGAACCCGCGGGCTCAGGCATTCCACTCACTTTGGCCTCCCAAGTGCTGGAATTGCAGGCTGAGTTACTGAGCCTGGCCCATTTTTTAAAAAATAGAAAAATGGCAGAGTCAACTTCCTTTGTAGTGCTGTATTTTTTTACCTATAAACTTAAATACAGGAATGCATTTTATTTCCTGTGCATAGCTTTTGGAGTTTTGACAATTGCATAGGATTGTGTACTCACTGCCACAGTCAAGATACAGAAGAGTTCCATTATTCACTCCAGAAAGCTTCCCTCCTGCTACCCATTTTGTAGTCATTACTCCCTTCTCCAGCTCTGGCAGATCATTGAGCTGTTATTCTCCCTGTGGTATTGCATCATATAAGTGGAATCATGGACAGCCCTTTGGGTCAGGCTTCTTTCATTTGACAGAATGCAACTGAGATTCGTCCATGTCGATGTATCAAGAGTTTATTCCTTTTTATTGCTGACTAGTATTCCATGGTATGGCACATATACCATAGTTTATCTATTCCCATTGAGGGACATCTGGTTTCAGTTTTTGGCAATTACAAATAAGGCTGCTGTAATCACTTGTATACACATTTCTGTGTGAACGAAACTATGTTTTTTGTGTGAATGAAGCCTGCTGTAACAAACTGCCAAAGCGGATAGTTCTAAAACAAGAGAAACGAATTGTTTCACTGTTGTGGATATCAGAAGTCCAAAATGAGTGTTACAGGTTGAAGTCAAGGAGCAGGAGCGCAAGTACCCTCAGGCTCTGATGTCTTCTGGTGACTCTTGGCATGTCTCTGCTTGTGGCTAGTAGCATCACTCCAGCCCCTGCCTCGGTCTTCACATCATGCCTTCTTCCCTGTGTGTGTGTCACCTGTCCCTCTGCCTCTCTAAGGACACTTGTGATAGCATATAGAGCTCACTTGAATAGTCCAGGATAATCTACCAATCTCATAGTCCTTAATTTAATCATATTTGCAAAAATCCTTTTCCCAAATAAACTAACATTTACCAGTTCCAAGGATTAGGAGCTGGTATCTGTGGGGTTCATTATTCAACTTCCCATGCTAGGTTTTCATTTCACTTGGGTAAATACCTAGGAGGGAATTGCTGCGTATAAGTGTATATTTAACTTTAAAAGAAACTGCCACACTGTTGCTGAAGTGGCTGTATTGTTTTGCATTCTTACTAGCAATAGAGAAAGTTTTATTTATTCTGACTCCTTACTGGCACTCATTTATTACTTTAAAAAGTCATTCTAATAGGCTTATAATGGCATTTCATTGTGATCTTAATTTGCATTTCTCTAATGATTAGTAGTGTGGAACATTTTTCATGTGTATTATGTGTATCTTGTATCTTTAGCAATGTGTCATTTAAAATATTTTGCCTATTTTTTTTTTGTCTCCCTACCCTAAAAAATTCTCAGATTATTATAAGTGGGCTGTGTCATTTTGTAGAAAGTGATGTCATTTATTTATTTATTTATTTATTTGAGTTAGAGTCTCACTATGTCATTCAAGTTGGAGTACAGTGGCACAACCATGGCTCACTGCAGCCTCAGCCTTCCAAGTAGTGGGCACTACGTGCATGCACCTCCACGCCCGGCTCATATTTTTATTTTATTGTATAGACGAGGTCTCTCCTTGCCATGTTGTCTAGGCCGATGTTGAGTTCCTGGGCTCAGGCAATTCTCTCACTTTGGCATCCCAAAGTGCTAAGATTATAGGCATGAGCCCTTGCCTTTTTTTTTTTTTTTTAATTGGGTTATTTTCTTTTTGTTAAGTTTGTTCATTTTTTTCCTCCACACCTCTGTTCTCCCCAAAGTTTGTCCTTTGCTCCAGAGAATTAGGAAGCTATTTGTGCTTTTACAATCCTTGATATGTCTTACGTTTTCTTGCCACAAACTTTTCTTTTTGAGTTTTTAAAACTAAGTATATTATGATAGATTTACTCAGAAAAGAAAGAATCTAAATTAGCATGTAATTAGTCAGATCTGGGGTTCAAAAATGACTGAAAACCTTGAATAAAAAGGGTGATTTTGGCCGGGCGTGGTGGCTCAAGCGTGTAACCCCAGCACTTTTGGAGGCCACGGCGAGAGGATTGCCTGAGTCCAGGGTTTCAAGACCAGCTTGGGCAACTTGACGAGACCTTGTCTCTATAATACATCAAAAAAATTAGCCAGGTGTGGTGACAAGCGCCTGTAGTTCCAGCTACTTGGAAGGCTGAGGTGGAAGGATCACCTGAGCCCAGAAGGTTGAGGCTGTGGTGGCTGTGAGCATTCCAGCCTGGGCAACAGAGTGAGACTCCAACTCAGAAAAAACAAAAAAGGGGCGATTTGTTAGTACATAGGACCAAATTATAAGGGATGATAGGGTTGGAACTGACTTTGGGAACAATGATCTGGGAATTAGATTATTACCTGGATTATCTTCTCTCATCTGTTTTCTCTTTGAATTGATTGTGTTACCTTCTCTCTCAGACAGATTTTCTCCAAATGATTGGAATCATGGCTGCATGTGACTTAGGACACATATTCTTCTATCATAGTGACCCCAGAGGACACTCTGGGGAAACACTGTTTTCAGCTTACCACGGAGTCACATGCACATCCCTAGAGCAGTCACTCTGACCTAATTGAACATCTTAATTCAAATTTAATGTGAACAAAACAAACTCTTCATCTCTCTTCCCTTCTTTTTCAGTGTTCTTCATATCAGTAAATGCACTCTATTGAAACCAGAAAACAAGGAATCCTTGATTCTTCCCTTCCTTTCTGTAAGGAGTATTCCTTTACTTCTATATCTAAACCTTTTTTTTTCTTCCAGTTAGACTTTCTTCTTCTTTTCTTTTTTAAATGAAAAAGATCACACAGATTTTTCCAACAAACAAAATTCCAAAAGAAACTTTAAAAAAAAAAGGAAAACAATAATTCCCCCCAAAAACAAAACCGAAGTCTGGCTTTTCCTTCCTTCAAGATTGTCTGGATGAGACCCTGCGTCTGGGAGGCTCAGGGCTGGCTAAGTGCTTCTGGGCCTGTCTTCCTTCTCTACTCTCTGTTGCACTCTCGGGGGGGGGGTACAGTATATGTGGTGGCGGTAGGGGGGGGCAAGGCCAGTACTAGACACTCACGATCTAACAGGAAATAAGAAATAATATTCTACACATCAGAATGTGTTTGCTTTTTAAAAATCATTTCATAGCTGTTCTTCACATTTTAAAAAGTTTATTATATATATATATATTTGTCTTTATATGCTTAATTAAAAAGTTGACTCCATTTAAAGGCTTATGATACAGGGGCAGATGGGTCTCTGAATACAGTAAAACTGTATAGGCTAACAGCTGCTGCCTCATTCCTGCAGGGAGGGGCTGAGCGTGGCCAGGCCGGGGTCAGTACCACTGGGGTCTTCTGTAGAGTGAGGGTATGGGCTGGATGGGGAGACGGCCCCTCCCCCACACCCTGCCCTGCTCCTGGGCTCCACTCCCACCTGGATTTGTTCCCCAAGTCCAGGAAGAGGTGGGACCAGGCTCCTGCAGGGATCCCAGAGAAGGCCTGGCAGGTCAGATAGGTGAGGATGGCTGGCATCAGACCACCTGTCCCACGAGGGAGGCCCTGGGTGGGCTCTTTGCCAAGGGTTCCCGGGGACCCCAGAGTGAGCATCAGCTTGGTTCCTCAGAAACCCCGTCCCCACCAAGTCCTCAGGCTATACCATCTGGGGATGGAGGCCTGCTTGGCCACAGGGTGCAAGTGTTGGACAGGAGGCTGCTGTCCTGCCGAGGTTGCCCTTGGGACAGCAGAGCCATATTCTGATAGCTGAGAGGGCCTCGTCCTGGGGCGTGGAGGGGTCCAGGGGCTGGAGGCGCACACATATGGGTGCATACGTGCATGCATTCGGGCACACACACGTCCACACTCACTCATGCTGTCCTGGGCATTATGTGCACACCTGGCCCAGGCACACACCTGGGCACACTTGCATGCACATGACGCATGTGGTCCCACGCATGGCAATGATGGTGAGGGTCTCTGCGCCCTCTGGGATGTCAGCTGGTGCTGTGCCTGTGGGCTCAGCAGAGCAGTGGCACGGCATCCGTGGAGAAGATCATGCCTGTGATAGGCTCATAGGTGCCTGCCAGGTAGTACAAGCCCTCGCTGTCCTGGTACTTCTTGGTCTTGAGCATCTGCTCGCACTGCTCCAGGCCTACCACCAGGCACTTGTGAGATACCGTCTGCACGTTGTTCTTGTCCACGTGTGAGGACTGGTACAGGGCATGCTCTGTATCTTAATCTGTTATTTCCATATCTAAATCACCCTTGCTGACTGTTTTGTAACCACACAAGCTATGTCTCTTCTTGAAACCTTTGTACATGCTGTGTCCTCTGTATGCAGTGTTTTACCCACTAGACTTTGCAGGACCAGCCTCTTCTCATCAGATAGGTCTCTGCTTACATATTACCCCCTCAAGGAGGTCATTTTCTTAAAGCATGTAACTCCTCCTTCATTGCCATCTCTGTTTAAGCTCTTTTTTTTTTTTGAGTTGGAGTCTCACTCTGTCACCCAGACTGGAGTGCAGTGGCACGCTCCTGGCCACCACAGCCTTGACCTGCTGGGCTCTGGTGATCCTTCCACCTCAGCTTTCCAAGTAGCTGGAACTACAGGTGCGTGCTACCACGCCTGGGTAATTTTTTTGATTTATTGTAGAGATGAGGTCTCGCCAAGTTGCCCAGGTGGGCAACCCATGGGCTCAGGCGGTTCACTTACCTCAGCCTCCCAAAGCGTGGGATTACAGGCTGAGCCACTGAGCCCGGTCTCTTTATTTGCTTCATAGTACTGCTTCATTTTATCTATCTCTTTACTTGTTTTTTTGTCTTTTTTCCACTAGATTATAAGCTGTATGAATTTAGGGATATTCTCTTGTTTACTTTTGTATCACTGTAGTACAGTATGGGGCATGTGGTAGGCATGTAAATGATTTTGATTAAAGAATTAAGAGAGTTCGTTTTACCATGGAGCCCACCCTAGTTTAAGTGCCCATGTGGGATAGGGATTGTTGGATAGACAAAAACGCAATAGCCACTACAATAGTCTCCAAGTGGACCTACATTAAGATGCCACGCTTCATGCTTTTTTTTTTTTTTTAGTTTTTGAAAATAATAGTGATTCATTCTGGTATTACTCATTATTAATATTTTTGTTTGACTAGAAATAAGCTCTAAGAAGTATCTGTAGGTACGGATCTAAGCTAATAGTTTAAAATCCTTACTTAAAAAACAATAGCCAGTAGAGTATGATTAGTGTACTTTTCTCTGTTTGGTGGAATGGACAAGTAACATGTTGGTGAACCAACAAGATATTTTAAAGCATTAGTAATGACATTCATTTTCATGTTGATCTATTATGTTCACCTCAGGGACTTCTTTCTATCTTCTTGTATTGTTCTACTCTAACACTTTCCTTTTGATCTTTCCATTTATTTGCTGCTCTCTTAACCAGCTATGAGAAATTTAAGGCAAAGAGGATTCTGGTGTCAAGAATGGTTGGGCAGATAGTAGAATACAAAGAGTTTATAACCTGGCTGGGAATGATTGCTCCAGTAATTAAGGTTGGGGTCATCATATAACTTGTTATATTAACCGGGTCACTTTTGACTTGTAAGGAAGTGCTAGGACAGCATGTATAAACTTGGAATGTCTTACATATCCCAGAGATGGGATGGTGATATTCAAAGTTGTGGCTTTGAGGCTGACAGTTTGGGATTGGGAAGAGACTTGCTTAAATGTGTATAGGAAGAAGCCAGGAAGAGCTCTAGGCTTTCTTAAATCTTTTTAGGTTTTTGTAGATTTGCCCTAATTAGTATGGATAAGAATTTTATTTTTATTTTCTCATAGGAAACTTTATTTTCTCATAGGAAACATTATGTACTGTGCCTTTACGTAATGTTTATATGAGTACATGGATTGTCTGATCTGCAAGCTTCTGGCATATTGTCAATAGAAGATATTGAGTAAAGTTTATAGATTAATTTAAGAATTGGTCAGAAAGGTGGGGCTTTAAGATTACTTTTTAGGTCTTATGTAAAACAACCTTGAACTCTTAAATTAGGGAAAGGGCAGAATTTTATGGACAAATAAGTATATGCCATAGAATTTTTTCCTCACTCTGAAGATGCCAATCTGGGAATTGTTAATAGGAGCATTTTAATTAAGATTAATAGCTGCCGGGCTCGGTGGCTCAGCCTGTAATCCCGCGCCTTTGGGAGGCTGAGGTGAGGGGATTGCCTGAGCCCG
>NW_007258783.1:133214-227316 GCF_000164805.1 Carlito syrichta
CTGGGAGCAGCCACTGCACTCCAGTCTGGGTGACAGAGTGAGACTCTAACTCAAACAAAAAAAAAGATTAATAGCTAAGACTATGTAGCAAGACAGATTCTATAAAGTTAAACTTGTCCAGAGTTGGGTTTTTTTTTTTGTTTGATAAGTATGTATTTTTTTTTATAGTTAGGTTCTTACCCAGACTGGAGTGCAGTGGCATGCTCACGGCCACCGCAACCTCAACCTGCTAGACTCAGGCAATCCTTCCACATCATCCTTCCAAGTAGCTGGAACCACAGGCACGTGTCATCACATCCAGCTAATTTTTCATTTATTGTAGAAACGAGGTCTTGCTAAGTTGCCTGGGCTTATCTGAAAACTCTGGGCTCAGGCAGTCCTCTCGCCTTGGCCTCCCAAAGTGCTGGGATTACAGGCATGAGCCACCATGCCCAGCTTGTACTTTTTATTTAGTGAGACTTAAACTTTTGGGAGAGGATGTTAATGTTGAATACTTTGTGGAAAAACAGAAAAAGCATTAAAAGTTTTGTGAAGAATGTAAAATGCACACACATTCACGTTAGTCGTCTTAGGGTCATATATCACCTTTTCCATGGAGACACTTTGCTTTGTTTTGTTTTGTTTTGAGTTGGGATCTCTCAGGCTGGAGTGCAGTGGCATGATTGGAACTTACCTCAGCCTCAACCTCCTGGGCTCAGGTGATCCTTCTGCCTCAGTCTCTTGAGTAGCTGGGACTATAGGCACGCGCCACCACAGCTGGCAAATTAAAAAAAAAATTTTTTTTGGTAGAGACAATGCCTTCCTATGTTGCCTAGAGTGGTCTCAAACTACTGGGCTCAAACAATCTTCCCGCCTTAGCCTTCCAAAGTGCTGGGATTATAGGCATGAGGCACTGTGCCTGGCCAACACTTTTGTTATTGCTTTTCATATATTAATAGGTTTTTTTAAGCTTCTTTACTGGTTTATCTGTACCTAGCATGGTGTTGTATATGATTGTTCATTAAGAATCCAGTTACTATAAACTTTTCCCAAGATACTAGCATTAAAAATGATGAATCAAATTTTTATTTTTATATAAAATAATAGCACTACCTTTTAATGTTTTAATTAAAATTACTCTACAGTTTCTGTTTTATTTGATCAAGTCAGACAGATCTACTGTTATCCCCATTTTATGGACAAAGAGACCCAGTGTAGTTAACTAGCTGATTTTCTCAGTTAGTAACTAGTTATTATATACAATGCTCTTATTAATGTATTTTCAGCAACTGATTAAACTAAAACGTTAGAGTATGATATTAAAGAATGAAGGATGATATATGATGTGAGGCACTTGTTATAAAAACCAGGCTTGCATAGGGTGCTGTGTATGCAGAGTCATTTACTGTGGAGTTCATGTTAAACATTGATTTTCAAGGTAAAACATTGCTGTATTGATCTTTTATATTGCTTTATTTATACATTTCAAAATTACAGTTAAAAAAGTCATCTATATAGACTTTCTAGAACTGTACTAATACAGTCATTATTAGCCACATGTATTTAAATTTAAATTAATTAAAGTTAAATTAATGATACCTGCTAGGCACATTCCAAGTACCTACTAGCTCACATGTGGCTAGTGGTTACCATATTGGACAGCACAGATAGAGTACATTTTCATCATCCCAGAAAATTCTGCTATACAGCACTGTTCTTAAGAACAGTGTTAAAGAAAATATTGCTTGACAGGTTAGGGTTTTATTTTCATGTATTAGGCTTTTTGTAGTTGAAAATGTTAGCTTTAGATCATCCTAATGAGGGGAACTTTGTGATTTACTATCTGTGGATCAAATCTGTTGTGTTCACACTCCTCCTAATCTTTTACTAGTCTCTCTGGCTCTGTATAAACCAACCATACTAGGCTGAGGAGATATTTGGGGCTAAGTAGTGCAGAATTTGTAAATGTATGTTTAATGTCATTAAAACATTAATGTTTAATATCCTTTCCTTATCAATAAAATGAGGATAATGAGATACTGACTACATGGAATTTAAATTAATCAATTGGGGTTAGGAAGTTAACGGTTAAAATCCTAATAAGCCGTCTCGTCTCAGGAGAAATCTTTGCTCTGTTTTGATGCTATCTCAATAACAGCTCTCTTCCTCTAGACTCTGAGCCCTTAATGCTCAGTTTAGTGCCACACAGGACTCAGCCCACACACTTCTCAAGTAACTACTCTGGACCAGTTGCTGACTTTAATTACTTACTAAATCACTTATGATTACCTTTAAGTAACATTATGAGCTCCTTGAAAGTAAGAAACCCCTTTTTATATTTAAAATGCTTATAATTTTAGAAATATAGAACTATAGGAAACTTAAAGACAATCACATCAAGTATTTTCATTTTACAGATAAAGAGCCCTGGCAGGTTAAGTCACATCTTTATATTTGGAGAACTAGGACTAAAGAACAGGGCCTTTTATCAGGCTGTCTCTTTGATTAGTTGATTTTTTTAATTAGTTGATTGTTAATCGTAAAGAAGTCCTAGGCACTACTCTGGGTTGAGGCTACAATATTATATTATAAACTGTACTTGGGATTTCAACACATGACATTTCCTGTGTGTTCCTTATGGCACATTCTTAGGGGAAAATTGTATGACGATTTTGGAGATACAGAATTATGAGTCAAAAAAAGGGGCGTCTTTGGTTTTAGATTCAAATAGATGGACTGTTTTGGGGGGGTTAAATAAATAATCCTGGTTTGTGTTTTCATTTATTGTATTTGGTAGTACAAGATGAGCACTCCAAATGTGAAAATCTCCAAAATCTGAAAGTTTTTGAGTGCCAATATGACATTCAAAGGAAATGCTCATTGGAGCTTTTTGGATTTCAGGTTTTCAGGTTTTCAGGTGTGGGGTGCTCAATTGGTAAGTGTAATGCAAAAATCTGAACTCCAAAACACTCTGGCCCCAAGCATTTCGGATAAGGGATACTCAACCTGAGGTATCTTACATAATGTGTTATGGGGTTGGCATGTCCATTTATAGAGACTAATAAATCTAACTCTTTTTATGAGCTATGAATTCTCATCTTTATTTTTATATTTCAGTTACAGTTTTGTTTTTAGTATTACCATTGTCAACATACACATAGGTACCCTCAGACACCCACTAACAGGAGTGCTAAGAATAGCTCGCTTTCTTAGATACAGATGCAACTGCACATTGCTACTGTATCTGGACTGTTTCTTAAAGTTGATTTTTATTCCCTACAGTTCTTGGCAAAGTGGTGGGTGTACATTAGGCATTTATAAGTTGGTTGTCATCTGACAAGATCCGTTTGTTTCTCAGAAACATTTTTCATTTATTTTTGTAGTAGTATGTGTCGTAGTTGGCATGGACAGACCAGGTCAGGCTTTTTTGCAGAATACAAGTTATTTCCCCATAGGGCTAGAATCCCTACCCTTTTCCACAAAAACTGAAATCTATTTCAGAAGGGAGTCTTTGCTTCTGAATCTAGACTAATTATAGGCTTTTCTTCTTTCAAAGGCTTTTCCCTTTTCTGCAGTTGTTCATTGAGTGGAGAGAGAGACAGACAGACAGATACACACACACTGACGCTATGTGTTTGCAGCATTTGAATCTGTGTAGCACATTGGTTTTCTAGTTATCCTTTGTATAGTAACAGCATGTGTGGAGAGACTGGCAGCCTGTATAACAGTTTTTCTCTTCTTCCCCCACCCTTTAACCTCACTCCCCCCCAGATCTTGTGACATTGCATAGATAAATGTACTAGCTAGGAAAACAGCAGGAGGAGTTGAATGTCTGCCAGAAATGTGTGGCATGAAACCAAGCTGGCTGTCTGTGCCCCTCTTTCCTGATCTCGCATTGTGTGTTCAGGCTGCGCTAGTCAGGGCTTTCCTGCTGAGCATTACATCACTGTACTCTCTACCCTCATCATGTGGCTTTCTTGTGAAAGCTACTGTCCTCAAGGCTTCAAACTTATTGGTGGTATAGAGGCAGTATTGAAGATGAAATATATTTAATTCCTAAAGGGAAATCTTAATTTGATGTAATACTGACTTAGGGTATACTTTTGTATGTTTTTGCCCAGTATTAGGGCAATATAGAGACGATAAGGTACTGGCCAACTACTTGAAATTATTGGATTACTCTTTTATTTTTTATTTTTTTACTTCTTGAGTTGGAGTCTCACTCTATTGCCCAGACTGGAGTGCAGTGGCCGCTCCTGGCACCGCAGTCTCAGCCTGCTGGGCTCCGGTGATCCTTCTGCCTCAGTCTTCCACATAACTGGAATTACAGGCGCGCACTACCACGCTCGGCCCATTTTTGACTTATTGTAGAGATAAGGTCTCACCAAGTTGCCCAGGCAGGTTTTGAACCCGCGGGCTCAGGCAATCCACTCACCTCAGCCTCCCAAAGGCGTGGGATTACAGGCTGAGCCACCAAGCTTGGCTGGATTACTCTTTTAAAAATAAGCTTTTGTTCTTCAAGAAGCGGTATATCTTTTTGGCTTTTTTGTTTGTTTGTTTTTTTAAGGGACAGGGTTTCTGTCACCTAGGTTGGAGTACAGTGGTATGATCATAGTTCACTGCAGTCTCAAACTCCTGGACTCAAGTGACCCTCTTGTCTCAGCCCTTGGCACTGCAGTAGTGTGCTATTGCACCTGGCTAATTTTTTTTTTTTTTTTAATAGAGGTAGAGTCTCACTGTGTTGACCAGGCTGGTCTTGAACACCTGACTTCAAGCAGTCCTCTGACCTCCTGAGTAGCTGGAATTATAGTTGAACTGCCATGCCTGATCCCTCTCAGGACTTGAAGGACAATTAGAAAAGTACTGATTTTTAAAAGGTGAATATTTATAATGACTTTATGTATAAGAATCAAAATCTGAAAACAACTCAAATGTGCCTCAGCTGGGGAATGGATAAATGGACTGTGGCCTATCCATGTAATGAACTGTTACTAGCAATGAAAAGGAACAAATTATGTGATACAGCCATCATCATGAATGAATCTCAAATGTGCTTTGCTAAATGAAAGGAGCTAGACTCAAAAGGCTATGTACTATATGATTCCATTTGTATGTAGAAGTGCTGATTTTTTAACTGATTAGCATTACAGATAGACTTCTAGAAAACATGATTCCATTTACTAATCTGAATTAAAGAAGATAATGTGGGATCTTGAAATTTGGGGTTCTTATTTTCATGACTGTTTATAAAGTTGAGTATGTAGATTGCAAAATGTGTCAGTAATTTTAGAGGGCAACGTTAGCTCTTTATTCTTTTGCAAAGTTTGGTGTGACTATTTTGAATCTGTGTTTTAAAAAAAGGCTTTGCCTATTAATGAAAGGTTTATAAAGTCTTTTAAAAAACGAGATTTTTTCTGAATCTTTTAGGCTAATACAGTTTAAGAAAGCATTATTTTGAATAGGCTTATCTGGGTGCCTTTAACTATAGTATTTTCATTTCATTTGTTGCTTAGCACATGCTACCCGGTATTGTACTATACTTTTATTGCATCTGTTCTTGTTTTACAACTGGATTGTAAGATCTAGCAGCAGGGAGCTAGTTTTATTATATCTTTTCTTCTAGCATCTAACTCTGTATCCTTATACATAATAAATATCAAGGATAATGTGGCGATTACATTGAAGATGAGATTAGCACAAGGTGCTTTCACTAGCTAACTGTGTGAATATGCTTGGGCTGCCATAATATTATCATAGACTAGATCTTAAACATTAGAAATTACTTTTCTTTCAGTTTTGGAAAATCAAGGCACTGACTGGGTTGATTTTTGATGAGGCCTCTCTCCTTATCTTGTAGTTGGCTGCCACACATGACCTTTTCTCTGTGTGCACACTCTTTGTGTCTTTTCCTCTTCTGCTTTTTTAAATTAGAGTCTCTGTCACCCAGGCTGAAGTGCGTGGCATGATCATGGCTCACCACAGCCTTGAACTCCTGGACTCAGATGATCCTCCTCACCTCAGCCTCTTGAGTAGCAGGGACTACAGGCGTGCACCACTGCACCCAGCTAATTTAAACAAAATTTTTTTGTAGTGATGAGGTCTCAGTCTATTGCTTAGACTGGTCTTCCTCTTTTCATAAGGATACCAGTCCTAATGGATTAGGGCCCTACCTTTATGACCTCATTTACCCTTAATTACCTCCTTAAATGCCTTGTCTTCAAATACAGTCACCTTGAGGGTTAGAGCTTCAACATGAATGGGGGCGTAAGATTTAGTCCATAATATTGACCTTCTGGATAGGTACACCAAGTTATTAAGATATTATGTAGAAGCCACATTAGATCAGTAAAGAGAATGCTGTTTAGGGGATTGATAAAGCAGATGCTAGAGAACTGAAATGCAAAGTGGGAACACCTAAGTAGCACTGAGGTCATAACTTCTTGAATCAGCTACTACCCTACCCCTCTGGCTGGGAGAACAGAAGAAAGAGGTTTGGGTTATTTAGAAGCTTGGAGGAGGGGCTGCTGCCTGGTTGCTTTTGATTGAAGTCTGTATGAGGGTGGTATTTCTGAGGGAGCTAGAAGAAGCTGAAGACTAGAAATAACTGCGTCTATTAGAAAAGGGCCAGTGCTAGGGTGACACTGGCAGGAACAAGAGACACACTGGAAGGAGCAAGTCTGCTTTTTTTGTCATCTTTATCTTCTAGTCCTTTTTTAGTGTCCCTGCTGGAAAGTCAACTGACAGGAGAAGTGAAATATACAGAGTCTGGCCCCAGCATCATAAGGCAAGGTACAGAAGGGTGAGCTTAGAATTGGGGGACAGTAGGTTAATGACTAACTTGTATAGTATGGGCAAGGGTTCAGTGCCTCAGAAATTCAGTTTGGCAGTTTGTAGCAAAAATCTTTCTGGGTGTGGTGGCTCACATCTGTAATCCCAGCTCTTTGGGAGGCTGAGATGAGAGGATTGCTTGAGCCCAGGGGTTCGAGACTAGCCTGAGCAGCATAATGAGACCTTGACTCTACAAAAAATAAAAAATTAACCAGGTGTGGCAGCGCATGCTTATAGTCCCCAACTGCTTGGGATACTGAGGCAGAAGGCTTGCCTGATCCAGTGAAGTTGTGGCTGCAGTGAGACATGATTGTGCTATTGTACTCCAGCCTAGACAACAGAGTTAGACCCAACGCAAAACAGAAACAAAACCAAAAATCCTAGAAATGTGCATACCTTTGGCCCAGTAATTCTAGTTCAAGATATATGTCCTAAGGAAATAACCAAAAAAGTAGTAAAGATGTGTATACAAGGTTGTTTGCAATATTGCATATAATAAAAAAATTAAAGTAACTTAAATGTTCATCAGTATGGGATTGGTCAAATTATCTTACAATATGCAGTAAAATATTACATAGCCATTAGAAAGTTGATATTGATTTGGATTTATTGGCATGGAAATAGAAATTTAACAAAAAAGCAGGTCATCCACCATTCTAGTATAGACTTATCTCTGTGTGGGTTTAAAAAAATCTACATATAGAAAAAGCTGGTAATAATATACAGTACAGTGTCAGGTTCAAGTGTGCAGGCTCTGGAGCAAACTGGCCTAGGTTTGTATTTGGTCTCTGCTACATATTACCCTTATGACCTTGGGTAAATTAATCTTTCTGGTATCTGTTTTCCTATCTGTAAATGGTTATAATAGTACCTACCCCAGAGGGTGCTTGTTAGGTCTAAATGGGGTTAATACCTGTAAATCATATAAAACAGAGTTTGGGAGTGATTTAGGGCTCACTAAATGCTAGCTATTAGAGGAGGAAGAGAACGCTTAGGAGAGAATTTTGCTGTCTTTGCTTCCTTTATTATCCAAAATTTTTAATACAAATGTTATAATTTTATAATTAGGATAAACAATAAAGCTCTGCTTTCAAAACTAACAGCAATGTAGCAAAGATGTATTAAAGGTGTATTTTCTTACTTCTAGAAGACCTAGAACTCTAAGATGCTCGCTCTCTGTAGGGAGAAAAGCATTTTCTGCTACAACCTAGATATAGCTGACAGCCAGGGCTTGACTTTTGAAAGCCCCTGCTCCTTGGTGTTTGATTCTTCCTTCAGATCTCTGTAGATGATCAGGAACTTGTACTGTTGTGCTCACTTCTGGCCAGGCTCCTGAGGCCTTCACCTTACTTTTGCCTTGGCTTCTTGAATGGCTCTCCTCCCTCTGTCTGCACAGATCCAAACTTAAGCCCCTTGTCTTTTTTTTTAAACTACTGTAAAGTCACTCACTTTTGCTTTTTATGTGGACTGTAAGTTTCAAGATTTTTATTGTAGCATAAAACATTTAGAGCCTACTCTTACACAGTTCTAAAAAGTCACTTGACTATTGTGCCTTTAGGAATTTGTCACTAGCCACCTCTTTCTTTACATTTCAACCTTATTCCACATTTCTTGAGCCTCATAATATCCTCTTAGTTTCTTAGGCAGAACAGTTTATGCCTTACTTGGTTACAGGGACATTAATGTGCTATGTTTTTGTTGTTTGTTTTTGAGTCAGAGTCTCTGCTGCCCAGGTTAGAGTGCAGTGGCACAATCACAGCAACTGTAGCCTCAAACTACTGGACTCAGGCGATCCTTGTGCCTCAGCCTTCCAAGTAGCTGGGAGTAGGTGCTCATTGCCACACCTGGCTAATTTTTTGACTTACTGTAGATCCAAGGTCTCCCTATATTGCCCAGGCTGGTCTCCAACTTCTGGGCTCAGGCAGTCCTCTTGCCTTGGCCTCCTAAAGTGCCGGGATTACAGGTGTGAGCCACCACACCCAGCCTAATGTGTCTGTTAAAATAGAAGGTTTACTACCCTTTCAGTTACAATTAGGAATCTGCTATAGATAATTATTTTATTTATAGGTTGTTTACTTGAGTGACTGAGTTGAAGCTGCATAATATATTTGAGTTACAAAGTTGGAGTCAGGAAATCTACCTAACTTTGAATAACACTTTAATCTCTTTACTAGTCATGTTTAGCCTATGAAAGTTATTTTATATTTGGTAAAATGAATGTGGAAGATCCCTTCTAGTACCAGACACCAGGATTCTAATAGTAGCAGAACCTTGCCTCCTGTCTGTTATGTATCAGTTGTTATTCTTGATGGGTCTTGAAAAGATGCTGTTTGCTATTTTAAACCTTATTTTAAACCTTATTTTAAACCTTAATTTGGCTGAGATAAATGCCTACAATTACAATCTTTTAAAAATGTAATGAACATGAAAACCTTGTTGAACATCTTGCTTTTTCTAAATCATCTCACACATACATACACAGGCGTGCGCACACACTGAAAATACTCTTGCGTGCTCTTGTATTCGGGTATCACTAAGGTTTTTGTTTTTTACTTTTTTTGAAGTGGGTAATATGCAGTATGGCAAATGTATGTGTACAAAAAATACTTGAAAATTCTTAATGTATTTGTATAGGTAAATACCATATATAGAAACGTTCTTAAGTCCACAGGAAATTTTAATCACCTTGCTATTGCAGGAAGTTAAAATAAAACATTTATTTTTTTTGCCCTGGGTTAAGAAGTGACAATCAGTTAATAAAATTAAACTTTGGGGCAACCCCTGCGGATTCTCTCCCACTGTGGGAGCTTTTCTGACCTTTCAGTAAATCCTGCTTTAAAAAAAAAAAAAAATTAAGCTTTGAAGGATAGTTTTGAAAAAGGTATTTAGGAAACCAGCATTTATTAGGCATTTCTTATGTTTGAATTATCCTTCCATAACTTTATCTCATATAATCATCATAATAACTTGAAAAGTAGGTTTGTTGTACCTTTTTACACTAAAGAGGTTAAGTAACTTCCCCAAAGTGATGCCATGGTGGCAGAACCCAGTCTGTCTCAAGTGCTGCTGAGCTGATTCTTGTAGACAGGGATACAAAAGACTTCGCGGGAAGGGGTAAAGTAACCTGGAGAAAGAGCACCAAGAAGTACTATCTCATAGGACAGGTGAGTAGATTAGGAATAGAGGAAGTTGGAGTAGGAAAAGTAGTTTGGTATATGGAAGAGGGAACTGCATGCCATCCTGTCGGAGTTAACAGGATATGTTGTGTAAGTTTTGAACCAGCAAGTGCCTAGATAAAAACAGTATTTTGGGTGGATTAATCTGGTAGTAATGTGCAGAAAAAATCAAAAAAAAGGAAAACTAAGGGGTGTCAGTCCATATAACTGATTGCATATGGATGATGTGACTTTGAATTAGGGGAGAGCTATAGGCATCTAAAAGAAATTAAGGTAGAAAAAGAAGGACCACCCAGGAAGGGAGAGGCAATAGTAATGTAGAAGCATCTTGCAGAATTCTGATGAATGAGGAAAATGATCTATCACTCACAAACTGACTTTCAAGTAATCACTAAACATGTGAAAGGAAGATCTTAGCATAGAATTAAAATTCAGCAAATATGCGTGTTGTCAATTTTGATATCATTTCTGATTAGGTAATAGAAAACTGTTATAGTATCTTAACAGTTGATTGCTTTCTTATCTAAAGTTACAGTAATCAGCATACATATTAAAAGTGTAACTTGAAATGGATCATTTTTTATCTAATTATGTCATTAACTTTCTTTCACCAATAATCTTATTATTTGTATCTAATTGTAGAAGCCATTGAATGAACTCATCATAATAAAAATGATTTCAATTTAGTACTCCTATTAAAGCTTTGTAATGGCTAATGTGTTATGTTGTAACTGGTTAAAATTATAGAAAGTTTTCTAATTATAGGCTATAAATAATGAAAAATAGACTCTTTTCCAGACTAATCATGTTGTTTTATTATTATGTATCTTTTGCAACTGTATATGTCTCAGGAACAGATTATCCTGAAAAATGTTTAATATGCAGTCGTGAGTGCTTGGTAATATATGGGGCACTGAAGAATTTAGGGAGATTAAATTACACCCCAGTACAGTTCCCCTAAAGAACACAGAACCTAAGAGGAAAGAGTTTGAGTAGTAACTGGTAAACCTGTTGGAGCTAAGAATGGTTTTGTTTGTAGTTTAATTTCATCAAATGCTTATTATTACATGCTATGTACAAGGGATTTAAGAAGTGAATTAAGAGACCTAGGGT
This sequence comes from Carlito syrichta, assembly GCF_000164805.1. Classification (NCBI taxonomy): domain Eukaryota; kingdom Metazoa; phylum Chordata; class Mammalia; order Primates; family Tarsiidae; genus Carlito; species Carlito syrichta. Next base: position 144,311 of record NW_007258783.1, read on the forward strand.
GATTTCTGCTTACTTAGGACTGTCTTTCTGGAAAAGATGAAGAAAAATGGAATTCTAAACTATCAGAAAAAATTTGGGAGGCAATTCCTTTCTTACAGCATTGTGATAATTGTTCAGGGTCCACTTATGACTGAGAACATGGGGTACTCAGTTCTTTGTTTCTGTGACAGATCACTGAGTATTATAGACTCTAAATCCATCCAAGTTGCTGCAAAGTTCATAATTTTGTCCTTCTTTATGGCTGTGTAATATTCCATGATGTATATGTATCACATTTTAAAAATCCAGTTCACTTTTGATGGGCAGCACAGTTGATTCCATGTTTTTGCTATTGTAAATAATGCTGTAATAAACATGCTTGTGCAGATATCTTTTTCATAGAGTGATTTGAATTTCTCCAGGCATATTCCCAGAAGGGAGATTGCTGGGTTGTATGGAAAGTCAATTTTTAGTTCTTTTAGGAATCGCCACACTGTTTTCCACAGAGGTTGTACTAGTTTACACTCCCACCAATAGTGTAGACGGGTTCTCTTTTCCCTGCATCCTCTCCAGCATTTGTTGTTCTTGGAGTTATTGATAATGGCTGTCCTTACTGGAGTTAGGTAGTATTTCAGTGTGGTTTTAATTTGCATTTCTTTGATGACTAGTGAGGCTGAGCATTTTTTCATGTATCTGTTGACTGCTCGTGTGTCTTCTTTTGAGACGTGTCTATTCAACTCACCTTCGACAAAGCCTTCACTAACAACCACTGGAGAGAGGAGAACTTATTCAGTAAAGGATGCTGGGAAAGCTAGCTGACCACATGCAGAAGATTAAAACAAGATCTCTACCTGTCACTGTACACAAAAATCAACTCTAAATGGATCAAAGACTTAAATGTAAAACCTCAAACTATAAGAACCTTAGAAAATGCAAGAGACACCCTTATGGAAATTGGAATTGGCAACCAATTCATGATCAAAGCCCCAAATGTCCATGCCATAACCGATAAGGTAGACAGATGGGACCTCATCAAACTGGAAAAGCTTCTGCAAAGCAAAAGAAACTTATCAAGAGAGTGGAGAGACAGCCCACAGAATGGGAAAAAAATATTTGCCAACTGTATATCTGACAAGGGCCTAATATCCAGGATCTACAAGTAACTCAATCATGCCAAAAAGAAAAAAGCGAACAGCCCTATTAAAAATTGGGCAAAAGACATGAATAGACATTTCTCAAAAGAAGACATATGAGCAACCAACAGATACATGAAGGATTTGATAAAACTGAGATGGAGGGCTTGCTTGACTGGAAGAGGACCATATGATTTAAAATGTTCATTTTTCTCAACAGTATGAGCAAGTACCTTCCAACAAAGTATGGATTTCCTAATGTGAACTCTGTGTGCGGGTTTGTTTTCCTTTATAATATTATAAATAAATAATTGTGCAAAGATTTTCTCAAAAGGCTTACTTTTGAATTTTTTGGTGTGTAAGTATATAATGTGAATGGTACTTAATTGTTTCTAATTATTTTGTGTGGATTTTGTTATATGTTGACTGACTTATATGTTTTGAAAATATGAGTACTGCCTTTTCTTTGGTCTAATCAAATTTTTTTGTTATGACACTCACCAAACAGTAATATATACTTCTTATACATTGGATAATATTTTTAAAACGTAGCAGTACTGGTCTTCCTGGTGCTCAGTTGTTGAGCATCATTTTGGTTTTCTTAACTATATCATGCCTAAAAGTAGTCTAATTGTCTACTCTTATAAGCTTAAGGCTTATTCCTCTTTATCCTTTAGGCATTTATGTGTATAATAGAGTGCCTCAGTAGTAAATATCTATCAACTTATATATCATGTCTCTGCTCAGAATAATTTGTTTTAAGTTTTGTGAAATGAATATCTACTGAAGAAAATTAATTTCAAGTTAATTTTACTTTACTTGATTATTATTGTGGGAGAAGAAAGGGGCAAGATAAACAAATACCTTGGAAGCACTACAAGACTCAAAGAGGTAGACTAGGCTATAACTTCAGATGAGTAGATTTGAGAGAAGCTTATGTTGGTTTATGCACAGAGTAACCTGGCTGGATAAGACATATAGTGTTGAGATTGTGAAGTGTTTGACTGATAGTTTTAATATTTAAACTTATCTTGCAAGAAAATTGTTAAGGCAAAAGGGTGAGATGTCTTACGTTTTAGATTAAAAGGTAACTGATTTCCATGTAGGTACAATGAGAATACAGTGCTTAACATTTAAATTCAGTAGCTATAATTTAATTGTTATTAGTAATTAAACTTTCTTCATTTTGGGGGAGCTACAACTGTATTTGAAAATCTAGTTACTGCATATAAGGTTAGCAGATTAAGAGGGTTCCACAGCAGCAGTTAGAGATACAAGTCTCAAGGTGAGAACAAGGCAGTTGCTTTTCACTGCATGAGTTTTGACGTGTTTAATCACCTGACTTGTGAGAATCAAATCTGAAAGATCTATTCCAACTGATTTTTTTATTGTTGTAAAATTTATGTAACATAAGAATTTGCCATTTTAACCCTTTTTTGGTTTTCAGTAAGTGGCATTAAGTACACTCACAACATTGTGAAATCATCTTTATTCATCATCCATTTCCAGAACTTTTTCATCATTTCAGATAAACTCTGTATCCATAAGCAATAACTTCCCATTTCCCCCTTTCCCTTCCCTCTGATAATTTCTATTCTACTTTCTGACTCTATGAATTTGCCTATTCTAGGTACTTCATAAATGGAATCATATAATATGTGCCCTTTTGTGGTATATCACTTTCTTTTTGAAAAAATGAGTTACCGGGCTCAGTGGCTCAGCCTATAATCCCGTGCCTTTGGGAGGCTGAGGTGAGTGGATTGCCTGAGCCCGTGGGTTGGAGACCGCCTGGGCAGGCGAGACCTCATCTCTACAATAAATCAAAAAATTAACCGGGCGTGGTAGCGCGCACCTGTAATTCCGGCTACTCAGAAGGCTGAGGCAGAAGGATCGCCGGAGCCCAGCAGGTCGAGGCTGTGGTGGCCAGGAGCAGCCACTGCACTCCAGTTTGGGTGACAGAGTGAGACTCCAACTCAAAAAAAAAAAAAAAATGAGTTGTAGCAATTATAGTTAAACATACATTTGTGTATGCCTGCCTTAGTTGGTTTTCTGCTGCTGTAACAGAATGCCATAGACTGGGTAATTAGAAAACATGTTTATTTGGCTTAATGGTTCTGGAGACTGGGAAGTCCAAGATTGAGGGTCCACATCTGGTGAGGGCCTTCTTTCAGTGCCATAACAGTGTAAGGGCAGAAGGTGAATGTGAGCACTTGAGATGCAAAGGAAAAGGAGGAGCAACTCCTGCAGTTGGCAGCATGAGATCTGAAGGGGACATTCAAACTAGAGCAGTGCATTACAGATATTTTGTATTTAAGTCCATAGAAGAATTATGTGCCTGTTATTCCTCTACTACTTAGTGCACGTTTGAGTGTTATAGGAAGTCTTATATAAATTATGTATGTGATTTTTCACACCCTTTTAATATTGGTTATGCTAGCTTGTCTCAGTAATATTTGGGGATTGTAAAACTTGAAGATTTAGTAGCATTTTAGGAAATCACATATCTATTGCCAGATAGCTTATGAGGTTTCTGAAGTCATAAGTCTGGGTTTACAAGTGGAGTTTTTTTCCTTGAAAATTCTGGTGATGACAGATTCTAGAATTTATCAGTCAATTCAATTTTGAAATAACTAGAAACAATTACATATAACAAAACATGCACTTGACGGTCCTTTATGGCATTGTTTCAGAACAGAGACAACATAAAGGTAGTTTTAAGTACCTTGGAAGATATTAGAAAATGGAGGCAATTGCAAGTTTATACATAATGGCTTTTAAAAAATTAAAGGCAAATCTTAGAGGGAAAGACCAAATATTGGACTTTAAAATGGGAATATCTCAGAGGATATATCTGTATAGCTAGAAAATGTCATTAAGATACTCTAAATTATTGTATATAAAAATTATTTTATGGTATAAACCTCAAATAACAAGGATCATTGGGCAGTTTTTACTATTCCTGTTTTAAAAGTTATTTCCAAAATCTCAAGTCAGAATGTCTGCTTGTTTACCAGAGCATCAACCATGGGTTGGCCTCAATGCTGCCATCTGGTGATTATTATGGGGATCTTGGTATGGTGCTTAAGGTGACATAGGGCAGGCAACCAATGACACAAGGTGCAGTCCAAGTGCCTCTGCCACAAGTCTTCCCCTACTTTTGAAAAATTGAATGGAGACAAGTTGCTGTGGCAGAAATCTCACTTAGCTTTGTATGGCCGTAGCATCACTTTGTGAGACTGCTCTGTAAACAGTAGAGCATGTATATATTATTATGATTATTATTGAGCTGCACATAGCTTTATCAGGTCCCAGCGCATTGTTCTTTCTGTGTAAGATACTCTTTTTCTTATTATTTTTAGTTCTGTTATTCAATAGAATAATTAAATTATTCTAGTAATTTAATTATTCAACAATACTTATTGAATGCCTCCTCTATACTAGGCACTGTTCTCAGTAGTAGTAATATGGTCCTAAACAAACAGATACAAATCAGAACCTGCATATAGTTTATATTTAGTTAAGGACAAATAGTAAAATACATATACACACATGTTGACAAAAAGGGATGGGGGAAAAATAAATTAGAGAAGGGGACCACAAATTATGATGATGGGTGGGTTGCTTTGAGGTGTTAGATGGAATATTTTTAAAAAAGCCTAACTGAGAAGGTGACTTTTGAGTAGAGATCTGAAGACTCTAGGGAAGGGCATTCTAGATAGAAGGAAAGCAAATGCAAAGGCCCTGTATCCATAATATTTGCCTTGTTGAAGAACACACAAGCAAGAAACCTGGAGCTGAGTGAGGAGAGAGAGAGCTTTAGCAGATGTGGTAGGGAGTAATTGTGTGTGTGTGGGGGGTAGGTGGGAGGGGGCAGGAAGCTGTGGATCACGTAGGACCTTTGTAGTTCATGTGGCATCTAATCAGAGATGGAAGCAATTGGACTGAGGGTTTTGGGCAGCTGGATCACATGCTTTGATTTACCTTTTAACAGGTTCACTATAGCTGCTGTGATTAATGGTGTGTAAAGTCATTTGCTACAACCTTTCTTCTTGTTTTATTAGCTGTAGAAACATGTTTACTTTATATACATCATAGGAACAGTAAGGTATAAGGACAAAGCTTGGACCGGTCTAGGGGTAGTGATTATGTGGCATAGTGTCTGTTTACACAGATTTCAAAAAATATATTCACATATTATTCATTGTTCTTATTTTATCTTTGTGATACAGGGTTATTGAAACCGCTTATAGAGTTTTCTTAGAATATTGTTATGAATATCTGTTCTATTTGTTCCATAACCACCTCAGCACATTTAAGATTTACTTTTTCTGCTTTTTTTTTTTTTTTTTGAGTCAGATTTAAAACTTATCGTGAGCCAAATGTAGTTTTAGTCCTGTCCCACTGTCAGTTTGGTAATGAGAATGACCTGGAGTTGTAATAATGTTTAATGCTTTTAACAACGTAACTTGGCATATTCTAAAACAAACCGTGTACTGGCAAACAGTGCTATTTGATCAACAACTTAAAACAGACTATGTTTTAGCCTAGATGATTTATTTGCTTATAGCTCATCAGCTAAAATGACTAACACCCAAAGTACCGTTACTTAAAAAGAAAAAGCAAAAATTGTCACTTAGTGAAAATGTCATGGTCATTATCAGCAATTATTTATTTATGGATTGAGTTTTGTTTTGGTAGCTGAAAGATATATCATTTTTATGCTTGGTCCTTCATGTCAGAGAATGTATACCTTTAGTGGCAAGTGTGCATGTGCGGGGGACAATGGTTACACTGCTATGTGAGAATGAAAACTGTTCTATATAGTTTGAGTCTGTTTGGAACAATGCCTTACCAAATTGCTTTTCAGCCTTAATTTCACACTGTAGACATTCATACTGTTTAAAATTAAGTTGTTATTACTGTTACTGATCAGCAAATTGTTTTGTGTTGTGGACAGGTAAGGTCTAAGACTGTGGTCATTTGATAAGTGCCAGAATAAATTGTCTACATAGCTCCAGTTTGTGTGACTTTCTACACCGCTACCCTGCTTACATGAATAGATCTTAATGATTTCAGTTAATTTGGCTTGGGATAGACAAAGTCTAGTACTATGAATCATTGGTCATGTATATACATGAGAAATGTTGACAGCAGTGAATTACAGGGAACACACAGGGACACATAGGGACAGTTTTGCCAGGACTTTCTTAGTTATGATTTTAAATAACTTTTTTTCCCCCACCATTAGAAATTTTACTGTCAGGTTCTAGATCATAAGGACACAGATTACAACATAACCATAACTTTTTAAAACTGTATTTCCTGTGCTGAAAAACAATTGTAATTTATTTTTCAGACTTTCTGTTGCTTTATTCTTGTCTGTTTACTCTATTAAGTAGTGAAATGATATAATCTATTCCCTCAGAAGTAGCAACAGACTAACCAAGTACTTTACTGTATTTAAATATGTTAATTTAATTTTGGTAACTTAGTTCGAGTTGTGATACCGTTTTCAATCTGCACTGAAGTTTCCTATCATATATACACACACACACACACACACACACACACACACACACACACACATAAATTAATAAATATATATATATAATTTTTTTTTTTTTTGTAGAGATGAGGTCTCACTGTGTTGCTGAGGCTGTTCCCAAATTCTTGGGCTCAAGTGATCCCTTCTGCCACAACCTTCCAAATAGCTACGACTATAGGGATACACCACCATGCCCTACTAAGAATACTTTATATAAACCCAACTTTGTTCCTTTTTTAACTAGACTGCTGAAGTGATATGATGTGCTTTACATGTGAATGTGTTACTGTGACCTACCACTGGTAGGTCATTACATTGAATTGTTTGTATCCTCTGAGCTACTTTTTTACTATCTTCTTTTATGATGAAGTTTGGGGGTGGAGAGAGACTTAGGAAGAAGACTTGACACATTCCTTCGTTTTCTCTGCCTCTAAAGATGATTGCTGTTCCCTGTTAAACACAATTTCCTGACAGGAAGTTCTTTTTATTTATTAATGTGTGATCTTGGCCTTGGAGGTGGGGCTGTTATTTACCAATATTCTTTATCTTTCTCATTGCAAAACTTTCCTACCTTGGTCATCATTTTCACTGACTTGAACACATTTATATTATTTTTCTAAAGTCATTCTTTCCCACCTTCTTGACTTCGTCACTGCCGTTGTGTTCATTTCTCCTTTCTTCAGCACTGAACTAGGGTATAAGCTCCATGAGATGGAGGCTTTGTTGTCCTCATTATCCACTGTACCTTTAGTGTCTACAAGTGCCAACTTAATGTGAATGAATTCATGCACATTTACCATTTAGGATTTCCTTCATTAGCAGAAATTTTATACTTAAGAAATCACAAATTCTAGTGTGCACCTGTAGTCCTAGCTACTTGGAAGCCTGAGGTAAGAGGATCACATGAGCCTAGGAGTTCAAGGCTGCGTGAGCTGTGATCATGCCACTATGCTCCAGCCTGGGTGACAGAGCAAGTCCTTGTCTCTAAAAAAGTAAAAAGAAAGCACAGATGATTTTTCTGCTGACCACAGTCTTGAATCCTTCTACTTTTACAGTTCTTTCACAGTTTGTCAGTTTCCTGGATTCTTAGGGTAGTATACATAACTCCTTATACTTCCAGTGTGTCTGCCTCCCTTCTGCTTATTATACCCAGGACTGTCTGCATTTGTGTTCTAGAGGCAGTCTGCAGGTCTGTTTTTGTTAGTCCAAGTCTTCAAAGGCACTAAAAAAAATGATAACCATTTTGATTGGATCCAGTACAAATTAAGTTTTTCAAACCTTAGCTTCATGATTAGGGCTGATTGACAGTTTTATATTCCATTGTCAGTTGATTCCCTAACATCTTTCACACAGAGACTTTAGAACTTCTTTTCTCTGTAAATACCCAGACCCATACCTGTCGACTTCTCTGTTAGCAAGTGATGTTGCTTTCTATTTTAGTAAGAAGTTGGAGGCAGTTTTGCAGGGACATTCTCAACTTTTCTCTCGATGTTTGGAATGTATTTTCTTTCTTAAGACATACTTTTCTGATTTTGTCTTGACTAAGAAGTGCGTGTCTGCTTTCCAGTTTGATAGAGGTGTTTTTGTTATCTCTGTATTTAGACCCAGCCAGTCTTCTCAATTTTCTGTCAATTACCACTTTTTTTTCCTTTTTTCTTTTTGAGTTACATTCTCACTCTGTTGCCCAGGCTAGGAGTGTAGTGGCCTGATCATGGCTCACCTCAGCCTCCCAATTAGCTGGGACTACTAAAACTATGTTGCTCAGTCTCATCTCAAACTCCTGAACTCAAGCAGTTCTCTTGCCTTGGCCTCTCAAAGTGCTGGGATTACAGGAGTGAGCCACCACGCACTGCCAGTCATCCCTTTGTCATGTTCTATCTAGTCAATTTCTGCCCCACTTTTAGCAGGTAATTTTATTTCTTATTTCCAGAAGTTATGGAGACTATCAGAAATGGGCACCCTTAGCTTTTCCCATTTCCACCATCCCACTTACAGACAATATCGATCTCTAACACCAGTGTCTTTAACTATGCTTTAAAATCCATCCTCTTTTCTAAATCAGTGTTATCCAGTAGAACTTCCTGTAATAACGAATTGTTCTGTATTGGTTCTGTCCAGTACTGTTAGCCAACTAGTCACATGTGGCTGTTCAACACTTGTAATGTAGTTAGTGTGACTGAGGAATTAAATTTATTTTAATTAACTTACCTTTAAGTAACCACATGTTGTAAAGTGGCTACCATATTGAATAGTGCAGCTCTAGACCTTACAACATAATGCTTTCCTGTTATTTTTTGTTTCTTGTAGTTCTTTGACCATGTTAGTCTTCTCTTCCACATGTAAATAGGTTTAATCTTTTCCATCTTGAACACCTACAATGCATTAAAACTCTTTGCCACTTCTTTTTATCTGTCTCTTGGCTGCTGTCTGTCCTTTCATAAACACTTAATATTGCCAGTCTTCATAATTTTAGACGTTCTTGACGTTCTTTCTTGATGACTAATGCAGTTGAGCATATTTTCTGAAGTTTTGACATTTCATGTGTTACTCATGTATTTTCTGTGTGAAAGTACCTATGGAGATCTTTGCCGTCTTTTCCATTGAGCTGTCGGTCTTTTCTTTATTATAATTTAAGTTCTTTGTGTATTCTAGATATGAATCATTTATTGGTTAAATATATTGTTGATATCTTACTTCTGTGGCTTGCTTTTTCATTTTCTTAGTGATGTCTTCCCAGACTTCCGCCTTCCTTCCTGTTCAAATCAATTAGCCACCAGGTGTCGATTTTATCTTTAAATAACTTATTTTCTTTTCTCCATTTCTTTCACCAGTGCCTATAGGCCCTCATTACTCATGGCCTGGAATTATAGATCCTACCCTAACCCTTCCAATCCACTTGTACTGCTTATAGATGACTTTTCTAAAATGTAAATCTTGTCATACCATTTCTGTGCCTAAAATCTTCCAGTGATATCTTAGAGGCTATAGCATAAAGATCAAATCTCATCACTGGCTATCTTCTCTTTAGGCTTTCTTAGGGTTTCCTTCTGGTTTTCACTCCTGGGTAAAGTCTTTCTTGATTTTCTTCCCCATTTATTTTTTTAATATTGCTTTTCAAGGAAAGAATATAGTAGTCTTAATTATAATTAGGCCATAATTATTAAGATTAACTAGCTGTTCACCTCTCATTTAGTCTCTTTCCTGAGTAGTGCTATCAGCTTGTTTGTGTAGGACATTTTGATATTGATGTTTCTCCCAACTCTCTCACTAATCTTTTTCCTTTTCAGGTCATTTCTCTACTAGCCACTTAAGTATTGATGTCATTAATTGTCTTCTTTGTACCTGTTTTCCATGAGCAAACTCATCAACTCTAATGTCAATTTGCATGACTTTAATGCTAATTTGTATGTATATGGCTGCTAGATTTTTACCTTCAGTCCAGTCTCTTTTGATCCTCAGATCCTTCTTCCATAATGTCCAAGAGCATTGCTACATGGATGTTACATAAACATTTTTTTTTCTTTTTGAGTTGAAGTCTCACTCTGTCGCCAAGGCTGGAGTGCAGTGACATGATCACAGCTACTGCAGCCTTGACCTGCTGGGCTCAGGTGATTCTTCCATCTGTCAGCCTTCCAAGTAACTGGGACTACAGGCACACTCCACTACAACCAACTGATTGTTTTTATTTATTGTAGAGATGAGGTCTTGCCATGTTGCCCAAGCTAATCTCAAACTCCTGGGCTCAGGCAATCCTCTTGCCTCAACCTCCCAAAATACTGGGATTACAGGGCTTCCATAAGAATATTAAGCTCAGTGAATTCTAAATCAAGCTCATTTTCCTACTTCCAAACCCGATTCTATATTTTCTGCCCTTTTGAACACTCCCAGGTAGCACTGCTTGTCAGATACTTTTGGAAGAACTAAGTCAAATGGTACTTCTGTGAAGCTTCTTTCTGATACCTTTATCCCCACTTGATTATTTTTTTCTTTGTTTTCCATTGCTATAGCTTAATTTTTTTTTTTTTTTAATTAAGACAATCTCCCTGTGTAGCATAGGCTGGAGTGCAGTAGTGCATTCATAGCCTACTGCAGCCTTGACATCCTGTACTCAAGTGGTCCTCCTGCCTCAGCTTCCCAAGTAGCTGAGACTACACGGTGTACACCACCACACTTAGCTAATCCCTTGTTATATTTCTATCATGGCACCTACAAACATTTTATTATACTTTTATCTGTTCTTCCTGGTGACTGAAAGCATCTCTATGACTTTTTGTAGCTATCTGGCACAGTGCCTAGTGTACATAGTTGAGAGGTTACTGTCCACACCTCCAAGTAAACACATTTAAAATTTAACTCATCTTCTTTTCGTTTCCCTCCAAAATTCTTTATTTAAAATGACTTAACATTTCACAGTTGATTTCATCACCACCTTTTCAGTTCCCATAGTAAGTGAAACCAGTTGATTTCTAAGTTCATTATTTTATTCCATTTTCTTAGCTTTGATTCAGAGATTATCTTGTATTCACCAGAATAATGTAATAACTTTAAATATTTTACTATCTTTAGGGTTTCTCTGATTTATATGTGATACTGCCACTGAATTATTTTTCTTAAATACAGATGATAATCTCCTGGTTCAGGAGATTGAGCTTTTTGCTTCTAGGATAAAATCCAACTTTTGGAAAACAAATCTTTATTTCTTTTAAAAACTTTATTTAGGTATAATTGACATATAAAAATTGTGAATGTTTAATGTATACATTTTGATGAATTTGAAATTCTAGCTTCTTTACAAGACATTCAGTGGCAGACTTCTTCCTTTTTATTTTTATTTTCCCCCTTATCACATATCACTTATAGCATAGCATAGTACTGGCACTTAATGTGTGCTGTTTTCTCCTTTCAACCTTTAACCTCCTCCAAGCAAAAAGTGGGATTTGTCTCTTTTACTGCTACAGGACAGTGACTGTTTCTCCCTTACAGCACATAACGTCTCTGCCTTACCTTATGTTTACTTGCATGCATCATATTGTATACTAGATCACATGCCTTTTCAGAGTGGATACTGTGTCTTCTTGCACTTATTCAGGTGTATTATTTGTTTCTAAGTGACCAACATATTTGGGGAATGACTTTTTTGGAGTAAAGTTTCTAAATGGTTACTACAAGAACCAGTTGTAAGGGTCCAAAGCAGGCTTTGTAAAAGCTTACCTATTTAGTTGGAATTTCAGAGTCATACAGTTGTCTCAAAGCTACTCTCTTAGGAATATAATTTTGGTGTTTTTATATTAATACTAAAAGAAGGTATTAAATAATGAATTGTCTTTCTCTTTACAGCCGGTTGCTGAACCAATCCCCATCTGTAGTTTCTGTCTTGGTACAAAAGAACAAAACCGAGAAAAGAAGCCAGAAGAACTCATCTCCTGTGCTGATTGTGGCAACAGTGGTATGTGATTTCCATTTTGCTTCTAAAACATGTCATCAAGGCAAGGGGGAAGTATTTTTTTTTTTTGAGTTGGAGTCTCACTCGGTCGCCCAGACTGGAGTGCAGTGGCCGCTTCCAGCCACCGCAGCCTCGCCTGCTGGGCTCCGGCGATCCCTCCGCCTCAGCCTTCCGAGTAGCCGGAATTACAGGCATGCGCTACCACGCCTGGCTGATTTTTTGATTTTTTGTAGAGATGAGGCCTCGCTGCCCAGGCAGGTCTCAAACCCACGGGCTCAGGCAATCCACTCACCTCAGCCTCCCAAAGGTGCGGGATTACAGGCTGAGCCACCGAGCCCGGCGGGGAAAGTATTTTTAACTGAGTTTGGTTTTGATCCTTATGAAATGAATACAGTCATGCATCTTTTAATGATAGGGATGCGTCCTGAGAAATGTATAGTTAGGCACACATTGCATGAACATCAATCATAAAGTGTACATACACAAACCTGGATGGTAGAGTCCACTACACATTTAGGCTGTATGGTACAGCCTATTGCTCCTAGGCTCAAAGGTGTGCAGCATGTTCCTGTACTAAAGACTATAGGCAGCTGTAGCGCAATGGAATGTATTTGTGTATCTAAACATAGGAGAGGTATAGTGAAAATATGGTGTTATAATCTTATGGGACCTCATCATATACACATTCCATTGCTGATTGAAATCTCATTATATGGTGCATGAATGTATTTTAATTTGGTTATGGTTTTTGGTAACAGATGAGCTTTTACACTAGGGAGGGATTTGAATGTATAGCTGAAATGTTTAATTCAGTTAATTTAAATTAGGTCTTAGTTTTTTTAATAAAAAACTTCTGTGGGCTTATTTTTTTTCCTGTTACTCTTTATTTTCACTATTAAACATCTGTTTAAATCACAGCAATCAGTTTGAAGTTATTTGGTTTCTTTAATAATCACTACTTATCTTTCTTGATTAATGCCTCTGGCTTGATGGATACAACCAGGGTGGTAACATTTATTTTTCTTGATGGAAACTTGCCTGTATCACATTGGGAAATAGAGTGTTGACACTGAATCTTGTGAGCAGTGTTAAATTCTGGGCCCTACGAAAGATTTTGCAGAGCCTTCTAATTTCCCAATTCCAGACATATTTTTGCTCTACATTTTAAGAATTCATAAGACCTTGCAGGAAGACCTTAGTAAACCAGCATTGTCTTTGATTATTGACTTGATTTTCAGTGTTTTCTTTTGATAACTGTCAAGTTTCAGTTCAGAAAACATAAATCACATTTATATACTAGATACTGCAAGAGGAATGAAATTTAATATTGGAATTAGGTTTTGTGAGATTGTTAGAAGGGCTGAAGAAGCAGACTGTCAGCTGGGTTGAATACTGACTCCTGGGCACAGCAGAACTGACCTACCAAGGGAATCACCATATTTGCCTCCATCTAGGGAAGGTAGAAACTGAAGGGAGGCTGCTACTGAACTGCTAAGCTCTGTAGCTAGTACTGAAATCTGAATTTGGCTGTCATCACAACAGCTCTGGATAGTTTTAAAGGACAAGAGTGGTTACTGTTGTTTTCAGGACTTTACTTATCATTAGAAAACAGTCAGTATTAAGAGGAAAATGATTGTTGCTTTATTTGTGCTTTTCAGGTATTCCTGGAACACATCCCATTAATAGAATCTAATTCATCTCTAGAGCCTAGCTGTAAAGGAATCTAGGAAGTAGAGTTTATACTTTTCAGTTTTTGTGTAAAGGCATTAGAAGAAGGTGGGAACGGATCTTGAGGGCTAGGTGACCATATTCAACATGATCTTACAAACCCAAATGAACTCTGGATGGATTTCACTGTTAAACTGTTAATATAAATAGTAAAAGGTTAGATGAAAATGTAATGGCATGCCATACAATGCCAAATTATTTTAGTAGTGGAACCTTTCCCCAAATAAAATCTTAAGGAGACCCAAATACACAAAACAGATAAATGAATTTGTTCTAGATGAGATGAGAATGAAACGTGAGACGGGTGTTGTGTTACAGCCCTACCTTCTAAGAAGCACCTTCTAGGAAGCATTGCATTTGAGGGGATCTCAGAGTCTTTAAGCTAGGGAAGAGCACAATTTGTAAACTATTGCTCTAGAGATAGCTTTATAAAATGGCAGGATAAATATTAGTTATCTATTGCTACAGAAATAAATTACTCTGAAAGTTAACATAAAGCGAAAAACAATATTTTTTATTAATACTGTTTCTAGGTGTCAGGAATTTGGGAGTGGCTTATTTTTGGGGTTGTTTTGACTTGACATCTTACATGAGGTGAGGTCAAGATTTTAACTGGTGCTGCAGCCATCTAAAGGCTTCTGCAATGGCTATCTTACTACTGGCAAGTTGATGCTGCTGCTTGTTGACAAGAAGCTGCAATTCTTTGTCATGTGGACCTCTTCATAGGGCTGCAGGTGTGTCCACAACTGACAGCTGGCTTCCCCTGATGAGAGTCTGAGAGAGCAGGGTGGAATCTGCAGTGTCTTTTATACCTCGCTTTAGAAGTCACCCTGTGTCACTTCGACAATATCCTGTTGATTATGCAGAGCAGCCCCATTCAGTGTGGGAGGGAGTGACATGAAGGCGAAGATGATTGAAGAGCTGCTTGGAGACTGGCTGCACTATAACCAAGGAAGGAAAGCATGGACTTAGTCTAATGAGTGAATGTTGACATTTTCTACATTGAAAACTAACATACCTAAAATAAAAGGAGCAAGAATAGTTTGGGGAACATAATTGCCTTAAATATGGCAAAGGGCCAAAAGTTGTGTAAGTATAAAGAACATGTTTACATTTCTAAGCATAAAGTCCTAAGAGGACTGCCTATGAACAGGTAGTTTACATGAGAGAAAATAGTTGACCATGTAAAAATGTTTTACTTAAGAAATTACAGAAATGCACGCCAAGCAGCACTGAAATGTCATTTTATAGCTTATATAATAATCAAAATTGAAAGATAACAGAGTCCAAACCTGGTGCTTATGAAATTGTGGTAAAACATATGTTCTTTGCTGATGGCACTGGATACAAGGGATACCCCCTGAAAATACTAGAATTATTTTTTGGAGGGCGGGCCTCTTGTAGTACAGGCTTACCCCTTTAGGTAAGTGTTTTAGGAACCCATCAGCATCAGCATACTAGCTAGCATTGGTGTTAGAGGCTGTGTTCGGCTTCAGTTAATTTTTTTTTGGGGGGTGGAGGGATTCTTTCAACATGTTTACCCATTTCATGGTGGGTAATTTATGAGCATTCCTGTCCACACCACACTCAGTGTTCAGCAGTTTTTGACCAAGAACAACCTAACCCCCGTTTCTCACCCTCCCTGTTCACCTGATCTTGCCCTGGGCGACTTTTATTTTTGTTTCCCTGGATGAAAAAAGTTCTCACAGGGAAACAGTTTGCCAGTGTGAAAGAGATGAAACAAAAAAATGGCAGAAGTACTAAAAGGCATCAAAATTGACAAATTCAAAAACTGTTTTGAGCAATGTAAAAAGCATCTCATAGGTGTATTGCATCAAACGGAGAGTACTTTGAAGGTGACTGAAATTTAAGTATGTAAGAATAAATACACAATTTTTAATAAATAGATTCTGGGTTTTTTGGATCCCTCCCCCTTGTATTGTATCTTAGTTTTGGGAAAATGTTTTGGCAGTGCATATTAACCTGTCAAACTATAAAAATGTTTAATTCATTTCAGTCATGAAATCCTGCTTTCAGGAATTTAATTACTTTAAAAGAAAGAAGGGTCTGAAACATGAAATAATTCATTTTAGTGTTTTCTGGTCTAAGTATTTAACAACAAGGAAATGATCATGCAGGCTAGAGTGTATCAAATTAGTGGAATACAGTAAGTTTAAAGAATATAAATATAATTTACTTACATAAAATAATGAAGAAAAGCTAAACAAAAACTGTATATATGCTATAATTACAACCATGCAGTGGCTTTTAGCTAGTTAAAAAGGAAAAGTAGAGCATGACAGTGGCTTCTGTAGGATGATGGGATTATGGAAGAAAATTTTCACACCTTCAGTTTTCTTTCAGTGTTAATAGTGTTTTGGTGATAGATTTGGTATCTTAAAAAAGAGAAAAGTTTTTAGGAATAGAAAAGAGAAGAAAGAAGATGGTATAACCAACTCTTTCACCCACCAAAGAAAAATAAACATGACCAACTTTTCAAGGAGAGGGACGAATCTTTTCAGAATTGAGGGCAAATTGACTATCCTAAATTTTTGAGTATAAAACTGATAGCTAACTCTTGGAAGAGGAAGCGTTTTTTTCTATTACTGCTGATTCTGAGCACAATGAAGTACTGCTTTTGTTTAGTTTTAGCTTGAGTGCCTTTAACATGAGGAAATAACTCACCTTAAATGATGAGATTTTTATTGTATACAGAAGTCCCTTGTTATTCTTAGAGAATACATTCCAAGACCCCCAATGGATGCCTGAAACCTCAGATAATACCAAGCTCTATATTTTTTTCTGTGTATGAATACCTATGATAAAGTTTAATTTATAGATTAGGCACCATAAGAGAGTAACAGCAATAACTGATAGTAAAATAAAGCCATTATAACAACATGCAGGCATCAATACTCTTGCGCTTTTGGGCCTTTATGAAGTAAAATAAGAGTGACTTGAACACAAGCACTTCGATACCACCATTGTCCACTTGACAACTGAGATGACTATTAAGTGACTAATGGGTAGGTAGCGTGTACAGTGTGGTGGGACAGCAGATTTCATCAAGCAACTCAGAACAATGCACACTTTAAAACTTATGAATTGTTTGTTGCTGGAATTAATCTATTTAATATTTTCAGACTGAAGGTAACTGAAACTTAGGAAAGTGAAACTGCAGATATGGGGGAGACTATTATATATTTAAATTATAGAAGTAGCATGTGCTATCATTTTGAAAAAGTGATAGCACGAATATAAACATGAAATCCTTCTCCTTCAAAATATTTATGGCTTATTTTTCTAGGATGTTACTAATGTAAACAGCTTTTTGTGTTCTTTCATAAGTGACCTGGGCATATTATGTATTCATGTACGTACTACCATATGTACAAAAAAAATGCTTTGATATAGGCTTAGTAAAAGTTTAGAGTTTGCCAAGTCTTTAATAATCAGATTGAGGAGTATTCTAGATTATATTTAGCATTAATACAGTTGAATTGGGGTGCTAAGTTCTGATGAGACATGTATGGCAAGCTTCCAGGAGTTTTATTAAATATGTATTTTATATTTAAGATAATTGCCTTTTTCAACATTATTTCTTTGGTACTGTAATGAAATGATTCTTGATTGTTTCATTCATGAGTTTCCCCCTTCTTATTAGGTCATCCATCCTGTTTAAAATTTTCCCCTGAGCTAACGGTTAGAGTGAAGGCCTTACGGTGGCAGTGCATTGAGTGTAAAACTTGCAGCTCCTGTCGAGATCAAGGCAAAAATGCAGTGAGTATCTTTGCCTTCCAATGTGGGTATTCCATTTAGAAGTAGCGTGTACAACTGGCTTTTCCATCTTAAGTATGGCTGGTTATTTTGTCACGTGGTCTAGTAGCATTTATAACAGCAGCCTCTTTAAGTTATACATCATTAGTTTAGAATACTTGCTCCTTTGGACTAAGATTATTTCTGGGTAATTTGTAAAGCACCTTAATTATATATTTGCAGAGAGAACTAGGCTACATTAAGGAAATACTCCCCAAATTTCTTTGAGCAGGAAGCATTTATTTAGGATGGTCAATTGGTATATTAATTACAAATCATCCTTTTAGCTTATTTATGGTTATTAGATATACTTGTAAGTAATTAAACCTTAGACTTTATCAATGATTGGATGAAGCACAACTTTTTGTTAGACTGTCCATTTACTTAGTTAATACAGTTTAAGGAAACTTTCAATATTGTAGTAACTCATCTCTTTTTTGAAATCTTTGAAGCTTTGTAGGTTCATGAGGCCATGTTCCTGACATGTTTCTATTTCATAACATTAAGCAAAACTGTCCTTTCCTTTTTTTCCTTTCTTTCTTTTTAGGATAACATGCTCTTTTGTGACTCATGTGACCGAGGTTTTCACATGGAGTGTTGTGATCCACCCCTCACTCGGATGCCAAAAGGTGAGAAATACTTTCTGAAATCAAACTGGGAATATAAAGGGCAATATTAGTGAAAACACTTTGTATCTGCTTTGTTACAATGAAAGAATAATTGGATCTTTTAGGGGTTGCATAAGTAGGAAGAGAGGTTTCTACTTGCCTTAAAAGGTGGGGATAGTCTTTCTCCTTAGGCATCTAAATAGTAATAAATTCATTCTTACATGATATGGATTTATTATTATTTTTCTCTGCTTTCCATATTTAGGCATCCATAAAGAGTAAAGTAGTTGGTTCATTTTAAAATATTTGTCTCTAGAGGATAAACTACTTGCCTTACATAATACCTTGAAATATCTCTTTCTTTAAAAAGGAAGTTTAATTATATTAGGTTATGCTGATTATATATGTCACTGCTTATCACATTTGAGGAACCTAGAGCTATAAAGATATGGTTCATTCAAAACTTAAAAAAATACTTTTTATAAAATATGTTATGAACAAGTAAGTATCTGAATCATAAGGGTGAGGTTAATATTATTCTCTTCTTTTGGCTCATTGAAAGGTATTTAGTTGGAATGTAATTGCCTTTTAATTGACCTTCCATGGAATACTATCTTATCATATACTTACAGTTTGTTTTTACAAAAAAACTCTATTAATCATCCCTGTTTTTGCCTTATCACAATTGTATTTCAACTTGGTTTTGTGATTTACAGGATTCTTAAGTAAAATACCTATAGGATATTTAATATTGTATGTTTGGAGAAAAGCTTTTCTGTTGATGGAGAAGGGCTCAACCATAAGTTGTAGTCAAGTCATCCTCTTTAAGATATTACTTGAATTACTCTTATGCCTTATTGTTACTTTTTGAAAAGTCTTAAATGTGTATGTGTTAGAAAAATAAATACCTTGCCTCTCCTTTGGTGCCCCCATCCCTACTATTACCAATTATTTGAAGTCTGACCAGGAGGCCTTTTAAGACTGCTTCAGGATAAGAAATACTTTCTTAGGACTCCTTTCCTGTGTGTTTAACTTCTACAGAAGAGATTATATAGCAGCTTAAAGCAGGAAACATCTTATTTTGAAATTATTTCAGGCTTACAGAAAAGCAGCAAAATAGTACAAGGAGCTCTTGTTATATCCTTTAACCCAGCTTCCCCTAATGTTATCGTCTTACAAAACCATAGTACAGTTATTGAAACTAGGAAATTAACATTGATATGATACAGTTAACTAATCTGTAGTCCTTATTTGAATTTTTGGTCCAGGATCCAATCCAAGATCTCACATTACATTTAATTGTCTTATTTTCTTAGTCTGTGATAGTTCCTCAAATTTTTTCATAACTGACCTTGACACTTTTGAAGAATACTGGTCAGTTATTTTGAAGAAGGCCCCTCAATTTGAGTTTGTCTATTGCTTTCTCATGATTAGATGAAGGTTATGAATATTGACACACAAGTGATATACCTTTCTCAGTGCATCATAACCGGGGTATGTGCTATATCTCATTACTAATAATGTTAGCCATAATCTCTTAATTACAGTGAAGAAACCGGACAGACCCCTTAAAGTTACTCTGTTTACTCTTTGACCTCTAGCTTTAGCATCCTTCAGCAATTCTTACCTATGCTAGTTATTATTGTGGTGTTTGTATAATGGTGATTTTCTGTTTTCATTATTCTTTCTGCATTTATTGATTGGAATTCTTTTGTAAGGAAGACCTATCCCCCTCTCCAATTTATTTATTCAGTTATTTATATAATTATGGACTCACGGATATTTGTTTTTTTCTGTGGGTTATAGTCCATTGCTGTGATTATTTTTTTGTCCACATTGTCTCAGATTTGGCTCTTAAAAACTCCCTTAAGTCTTGTTTCCTTTTGACAGGCCTCTTTTATTTTTTGAGCACTTCTTTATTTTCTGGCACTTCAAGATATTCCAGGTTATCATGTATATTCCCTGCCCTGCCCTGGAATCTGCCATTACTCTATGAAAACCTGGCCTTTTGTTTTTTATGATGGCAATTGGACACTGATATCTGGGTACTGTGTGTAGAGCAGGTATTTTTAACTGCGGATCAGTGGACTTTATCCGTGTGCGGGCTTCAGGGTATATGTGGGTCCCTCCAGTTATTTGTAGAATTTTGTGTGTATGTTTTCATGTTTATGAAGGAGTATGATCAGATTTCAAATGAGAGTCCTTTACCTGAAAGACATTAAAATCCTGACTTAGATGATCAGAATTCTTTCAGTATATTTATGTCTACCACAGTTTATGTGCAATTTTATTTCTTTATATAGGCATGTGGATATGTCAAATATGTCGACCTAGGAAAAAAGGACGAAAACTTCTACAGAAGAAGGCAGCACAGATAAAACGGCGCTATACTAATCCCATAGGACGTCCAAAAAACAGGTTAAAGAAACAAAACACGGTGTAAGTTGTACTTGTGGCAAGGTGAGGGGAGAAAAGGATAGGGCTTCTCTATAGTGTAGGATTCACTTGTTTTTTTTTAGTACAATTTTCCCCGTTGTTTTTAACTGGTGCTTTTATATAATAATAATGGCTAGCAGTTACTGAGCCCTTAATAAAGTGCTAGGCACTGTTCTAATTGTTTTACATACATTGAATTGTTTAATTCTCCCAACAACCCAATGAAGTGTAGGCACTGTTGTTACTTTCGTTTTTCAAAAGTGACTAAGGCTGAGGGAAGTTCACTTACACAAGATTATATAGTAGCGTTGAACTGGCACCAATGTCTGACTCTTAACCATTGTCTTATATTGCTTCTCTTATGTAAAAAACAGAAAAGAAAAATTTATGTTATCATGGTATTTCACAGTTCCCTGTCCTGATCTAGTCTCGGTTGTTTATATCTGTATAGGTGTACAAAACACTGAATGGGTGATAGCTACATCCCATTTTTGTATTTTCCTGCTGTAAAATAGTTTGAATGTTTTCATCTAATGGCAGAAATCAGAAATTGTGCACTAGGAAACTGGGCTGGTCTGGAATAGGTGAGCAAGATTCAGTAGCTAATTCTTTTTTGAGTATTTTTGTAATAATTCATCTTTGATATATAAAATATCTTCAGGCCTATAAACCTCTCTTTTCCCCCCCAAATTTTACTCACCTTTTTTATACTTATGAGTATCTTCAAGGTAATAGAACTGAAACAATAGTAGCAGCCTAAAATATACAGAACCAGTATTATAGTCTATATTTTTAATCTTAAATCAAGCTTGAATTTTTCTGTAAAATGATCTTTTGACTCCTGACTTTCAGAGAGTAACCCATCCTTGTGTTAGAGGTAAAAGTTTAACTTAACTTAACCCTGAGTTGGCAGAGATCACAGTATTACAGAACTTTATACTGGAAGGATCTGAGTTCTCTGGTCCAACTCTCATTTTACAGATGAAGATACTGATGTTTAGAGAAAATGTGATTTGTCCAAGATGTACAGCTAGTAAGTGGCAGCATTATGACTTGAACTTGTCTTCCTATTACTAGGGTTCTTTTCACTATAAATAACTAGGCTTTCTGGAAATAGATGTTTCTAATAATATTACTTCTCACATGTATAGTACTATTTATAGTTCGCAGAACATTTTAACAACATAGATCTTTTTTTGATAAAGGTGTAGGTTATTTACTAATTATGTGTTATATATTAAATAGAAACCTTATAAAATTTTCTTTTTAGTAGTTACTTTTCTTCCCTGTTTGATTCTTTAGATCAAAAGGTCCCTTCAGCAAAGTCCGAACTGGTCCTGGAAGGGGTAGGAAACGAAAAATCACTCTCTCCAGCCAATCAGCATCCTCATCATCAGAAGAAGGATATTTAGAGCGAATAGATGGCTTGGACTTCTGCAGAGATGGCAGTGTCCCCTTGAAGTTCAACAAAAAAACCAAAGGGCTCATTGATGGCCTTACCAAATTCTTCACCCCTTCCCCTGATGGGCGGAAAGCTCGAGGGGAAGTGGTAGACTACTCTGAGCAATATAGAATCAGGAAAAAGGGCAACAGGAAATCGAGCACTTCAGATTGGCCCACAGGTAAGAACTTGGAACAAACAAAAACAGAAAGTATTCCCCAAGTGTGTTATTTGAAATAACACTAATTATCTAGATTAGATTTATATGTGATTATAAAAAAATAGAATGGAATATATGAACATATTAAAATCTGTATTTAGATGATACTAAGATGCCAACAATAGCATAGATTTTAGAGGCTAGGGATGAAGTTGCAGAATGGACCGGTAGGAGCTTCTTTTGGTAGAACCACAAATAATCTGCCTGCCGAAATTTGGGGTATAGCCTTGAACCAAGGATAACTATACATTTCTAAATAAATCATGTGATGAGCAGCATGATACTTGCTTTATCCTTGGAAAGAAATTGGCAAGAGTAGAGATGAGTAATAATGCTGCTGATCTAAGCATAGAGAAAAGACCAGAATATATGCAAATGTGATAAAGCCATTGATTTTTCTACTTAAGATCTTGGCAAATATAGTTGTAAGTTTTCACGGTTACATTTAAAAAGAGAGAACTACAGCTCCAGACTATTTGCTTATGTATTAGGCTGAGTTCGCTGGTTTTCAAAGTAGAAAACTTCTGTGGAGAGGACTTAGTGTAGCAGATAATTCAAATCAGAGAAGAATTTGAATCAGATCTAGATAATTAGAGCTTAAAATAGTCTCATTGCTTTGAGTTTAGAGAAACTAACCTTGTGAAGGAAGTAGAAAGGTCTCTGAGGAAAGGAGAATGAGATGAACTCTTTTGGATCTCAAGGGCCAAAGCTATAGTGTCTCATCTACTGCAAGAGAACTTAACCTTGATTCCCTCCCCCAAGTGTCCCACTGGTGAGTGTGTGTAGTCACTACTTCTCATTCCTGCTCACACAGATGTGTGATTGACCCAGTGCAGGAGGGGGAATCCTCTTCATTGTCAGATTCTCCCCTTTTAGTCTTTATTGATTGGTTTTTCACCAGAGTGACGATCAACTAACTACTCTTTAAGCATTCAGGACTTTTCATATCTTCATCTGCCATGTAGATTGTAGAAAGTCCCCAGTCTAAGCATGTTTATGTAAGACAATATATCATCCATCTAGGTTAGATTTGGAAAGAATCTCAAAGCAAATCCTCATGAAGGACTTTTTTTTTTTTGAGATTGAGTCTCACTCTGTTGCCCAGGCTGGAGTGCTGTGGCACACTCACAGCCACTACAACCTCGACCTGCTGGGCTCAGGCAATCCTTCCGCTTTAGCCTTCCAAGTAGCTGGAACTACAGGTGAATGCCATCACTGCCAGCTAATTTTTTTGATTTATTGTAGAGACATGGTCTCGCCATGTTGCCTAGGCTGGTCTTGAACCCGTGGGCTCAGGCAATCCTTTCGCCTTGGCCTCCCAAAATGCTGGGATTACAGGCTTGAGCCACTGCACCTGGCCTGAAAGACATTTTTGAATTAGCCACTTGCACTGGAGATGGTTTATTAAGTAATCTACTAGAAAGTTTTAGAAATATAAATTGTTAGAGCAAATGTATAAAGTATATGGAGAATCAGTATTGCGCTTTAGGCATGATATGAATGCTTCAATAGGCTCTGTCATCTTCTTTATGAATTGTAAAGGTTAAGGAACAGTTGGTACATCTTCTGATCCAGTACTACCAAATGCTGTATTAGATCTGTGCCTGCATCAATCTATGTCATTCACTAGGGGGCATGAAAGTTACATAGTACCTGTGGAGATTGTACTTTTTTTTTTTTCCAGTTTGGGAATATCGTCAGCAGCGAGTCCTTGTCCCTTTTCTTCTTGTCTTAAATGAATAACAGACAGCCTATATGTGCAGTTGATTTGAAAAGAGCTGTCTCAAATTGGTACTTTCAGCTATACTCTTACAAAGAGGAAATGAGACCATTAGCAGTACCATCTTCAAATGCAAAGGATAACAATCCACACAGTTCCCACATGCTTCTTTTACTAGTTTTTTTTTGTCCAGTTAGGGAAGATCCATCATTTAGTGGGTAATTATCATAAGTTTTCATAGTTACCCAGAGGACTATCATCTGTTATCCTCTGGATTTTGATGGGAGTTAATGCTTCCTGACATCAGCTAAAGCAATACTTCAAGGGTTAGCTTTTTGAATGTTTTAAACTCATACTAAAAGTATCATATTCATGGTATTTAAAAATAAAGTTATATTTTTTAGACTTTCTCCCTCTTCTGCCTTTATTATTAAAATATAATAATCCCTTATAATGAAATTTAAATTGAGTTATGTAATATTTTTAGGAAACTTTAAGACAATTCAGGATTTCCACTACAAGGCAGAGATAATATGTAAATATTCTTCTATTATAGGATTCAGTTTAATGCTGTCCTCTTCATTGTATAAATAATATTGAAGTCTTCAAATTGAAATAAAGACTTTTGGAATTTTTTTTCTAGTTTATGCATTAAATGAAGGATAGTGCGAATAACATGTGAGCTCTTTCTTTATATGTAGACAATCAGGATGGCTGGGATGGCAAACAAGAAAGTGATGAGCGGCTTTTTGGGAGCCAGGAAATCATGACTGAGAAAGATATGGAATTATTTCGTGATATCCAAGAACAAGCACTGCAGGTAAAGTTGGATATTCAGGTTGGACAAACAACTTGTTCATGAATGAGAAACAGAAGATTAATTATATTGTGGGTAAAGCTGTAACAGTAATTTGTCTATCTAATCTGAGAATAGTTGTGGTTTGTGTGTAAATGTAGTTCTGCTGGTTATAATATCTCTTTCAAACCCTGATAACTGCTTTGGTTTTGCAGATAAACACATGGCTTTGACTACTGGCATTGAATGAGCTTGGTTTATTTATTTTCTGTCTAGTGTGAAGAAGAATTGGGATTTGACCAAAAACCCCAGCTTCTTATAGTGATAAAGCATCTATGTTTATTAATTCAAGAAATACTTGATAAACACTTCTGCTTTAATCCTTTTTAGCACATGGCATGATGTAAATGTGTAGACAAAACATCTACTTATGTACTAGATGTTGGAGATGCCAAAGTGACCAAATTATTTCCCTCAAGTATAGACTGGGAGAGACTTACAAAGAAATAATTACATTAATGTGAAAAGTTCTATTATAGAATACATGGTGTCTTGGGAGAATAGGGAAGCAATCTTTATCAACTCTGCCTGGGGAGGTCAGTTTCATGAAGGGGTCTTAAAGGATATGGAGCAATTTATTTGAATGACAGGGAGTCGGAACCCTTAATAATCAGAAAGAACAGAAGTAAAGATGGAAGTGATGTGAAGATAGGAAAAACAGGCTTAATTGTGGAAATTAAAATGGGTCAGGATAAAGAACATAGGCTATAGATAATGGCAGGAAGTGAGTTTGGAAGGTCTGGAAAGGTCTATGGCACCTATACCATAAATACTCTTCTAGGTTGCGTTTATTTATCTTTTCCTTCTTTGCTGCCAGCCAATTTACTGTGTAAGCCAAGTTGATTCTCTCTTATCTTGAAAGTAGGAACTTATAAGGCTGGAGATTCTAGTTATGTAGGTAAAACTCTTTGGATTAAGAGACTCATTGGTGAATGGACTGTTTATGCCTGTCATTATATGAGTGCTTTTGAAAAATAAAAACAGCAGTATGAATATTCAACAAGAATTTACTTGGCATTCTACCATATTATGATTTAACTAAGTATTGGCTTTGAGTCAGATGTACTTGGATTTAAGTCTTGGTCTCCATTTACTAACTTCTACTTTGCTGAGTTGCATACCTCGTGAGGTATACTAAGTAGAGCTTATGCTAAGTAGAGCAAAGTATTTTAGGCACTATGGTATAAATTATATAGAGTTCAGTGGAACTCAAAGGGAGGAGTTATATTCTTCCTAGAAGAACTGTTTTTTTTTTTCTCTCTGAATAAGCTGCAACTGTAATACTGATATCCTTTACTCCTAATTGTGTGTATTTCCTAAAAGGATGTTTTTATAAATGAACATTTTTCAGTCATCAAGTCAAGAATAAATCAAGATTAAGTACTGTTGTCTAATTTAATTGTCATGTTGCTTTAGTTTCCTTCTAATCTGAAACAGTTCCTCAGTCTTTATCTTTCACAACCTTGACAGTTTTGAAGTGTACAGGTTATATATTTCATAGAATGTCCGTGAAATGTCTATAATCACTTTGAGTTTGTCTTATTTTTCATCATGAGCAGAAAATGCTACAGGTGTGATGTGTCCTCAGTGCATCATATTGGGGGCATGTAATATCTATATGTCTCACTATAAGTGATGCTTACATTGATCACTTAGTTAAGATAGTTTTTCCTGTTTCTTCTCTGTAAAATGACTATTTTCCACCTATAATTGAGAATCTTGTAGGAACATACTTTGAGACAAATATGCAAAAATTCTGTCTTTCATTAAACTTTTACCTACTAGATTTAGCATCCAGAGGTGATTCTTGGCTAAAATGCTTACTTGGTTGGGAGCCAAATTTGATTTTTTAATTCCATCATTTTTTAACATTTATTGATTGTTATTCTATAAGAAAGAGCTTCTTCTTCCCATTATTTATTCATTTTGTTTTGGCTTACAGATTCTTGTTTTATGGGTTATGATCCATTGCTCTTAGTATTTATTTGGATGCTTAAATTGTTCCAAATTTGGGCGGGGGGGTGCTTTTTAAAGCTGGTTTCTGTGTCTTTTTGACTCCATTATTTTTATTTACTTCTAGCCACAGCAAAATGTTCTAGGTTCTTCCTGATCCATAGACCTCGGCTCCTTTAGTGGAGAATAGTAGTAAATGGTAGCTCCCTCCTTGTAATTGCTTAGGCCCCAAAAGGCAGACTGCTTGATTTTTTTCTGTCACATTCCACATTCAGTCCATCTGCAAATCCTAATGGTTCTGCCTTTAGAATAGATCCAGAATATGTCTGCTTTGTACTACTTCTAAGCCGTCATCATCTCTGGCTTGAGTTATTATGATAGTCTCCAAGCTAATCTCCTTGCTTCTGCCTTTGTCCCTCACCGCAGTCTCTAGTCTACATTCTTTACACTGGGGCCAGAGTAATTATTTTCAAACATAAGTTGGTTTATATCACTCCTTTGCTCAGAAAACCTCCCATGTCTTTTAGTCTTGCTTAGGCTATAAGCCATTACCCTCATCTCCAAGGCTCTGTGTGATCCTTTAGCTGCTCTCCTTCCACTCTTGTTCCTATTTAATCTGTTCCAGCCACAGGCCTCCTCTTCTAGACACACCGAGCATACCCCTGCCTGGGAGCCTGCCTCGCCGTATCCTCTGTCTGGACTGAACTTCCTCTGGCATAGGTATCTGCTGGCTCACTGCTTGCTCTGTCTCATTCTCTGCTCATATGTTGTCTTCTCAGTGAGGTCTTCCCTGGCTCCCAAAGATGGCATACCCCCTCTAGCCCCTGAACTGCTTATGTTTTCTATGTAATACTTGCCACCTCTTCAATTTAAATATTTATTTCTAGGATATAAGTGCCTTGGGAATAGGGAAGTTCTTTTTGGTCACTGCTATATACTGAGTACTTCGAATATAGTAAAACCTCACTAAATATTTCTTTAATGAATATTTGAAACTTTATGATGAGAGAAATGGGACAGGAGTTAGAATAATAGGAATGTGGAGAGAAAGAAGTCTAGAGTTTATAGGGGATATTGAGTCCTGCTGAGGCTTGTGGAAACAATGTAAATTCATATCAGCAGGAATCAGGCTAAATTATATGTTTCTTTGAGTGTTTTATTAAACTTGTGATTGTCTGTATATGTGACACCAAGAAAATAAACAGCTAGATATTGGAAACCTAATTTATACTTCTTTTCATGGGCAGTTTACTAAAATTCTGATGTGATGGTATTTTTCCATGAGGTTTATTCATTTCGTATTCATGTGCCTGACTTGGTCCTGGAGTTCTCAGGTAAACAGAAAGACATAGACTCTGCCTTCATGAGGCTTTTAGTCTCATAAGTGAGACAGACAATAAACAACATAAGAATAAGACTAATTACAAACCAATAGGTACTAGGAAGAAAGTGAGAGATTATAACATGGGCCTCCTGATCTGCATTACTGAGGGTTGGGTTTGGAGAGAAGGTAAGACTTTTTTGAGGAAGTAACAGCTTATATTGGATTCTAAAAGATGAGTCGAAAGTCAGCAAGGTGAAGCACTAGATAAAAGAGTATTCCAAACACAGGGGACCGCCTGTGTAAACGTCTTGAGTTGGAAAAGAACTTGATAATTTTGAGGAACTGAGTTTCAGTGTAACAAAGTATAGTGAATAAGAATTACACAAGATGAAGCTGGGAAAATTTTTATCATAATTTTAATGAGGAGGCATTGAATGGTTTTTGGCAAGGAAAACAGCAAGATCAGTTCTATTAAAAACTTTTTTTTGGCCACTGCATGAAGAATGGTTTGGAATTAAGCAAGAGTGGAAGTGGAGAACCCACTTCCCAGGCTTGTCCAGTGATCCAGATAAAAGAAGGTGGTAGCTAGGACTAGAGATGGCCGTGGAATGGGAGAGAAGTAGATGGACTTAGGATATATTTTGGAGGTGGAACCAGCAAAACTTGATGATAGACTGGATGTGTAGTTTGAAGGAACAAAAGATTATCAAAGATGTCTTCCAGGTTATCTGACTTAATGTAGTAAAGTGGTTTGAAGTCTGTTGAAAAAATTAATGTTAATTAGATAAGAGGATGTTTTGAATAATAAAAGGATTCATATAGATAATGCAAAAAGTCATTTTTGAGAACATAGACATGACTTAGAAGCTGCTTCAACCTGTGTTTCAAGATTTTTGCAGGAAGATCTTATTACAGTGTTGAGTAGTCTTTGCAAATAGCACTAGCAAAAGACAAATGATAAAGGAGTTAATATTGGAATCTATCCAGTCAACACCCTTCATTTATTGAGTACCTGCTATGTTCTAGAAACTCTACTAGTTGGGGGAGATATCAGTAATACATACTTCTATTCTCTTTGAGCTTATAGTCTAGAAGGAAACTTACTCAAAAAAGCAAATCCAGTATTTGCTTTTAGTGATTATTACAAATAATTGAGCTTTGTGTGGAACGTTATCTAAGTCAAGAATTATTGAAATGTTGAGCAAGATTCTTTTTCAGAAAGGGTCAGCCACTAATTGGTTTTTTTTTAAAATTATTGCATGCAGTAGGGAAAGATACGATTCACCTTGTACTATGTTCCGTCATTAGCTGTACAGTGTAAAAAGAGCCACCTCTGGAAGAAAAGTGGAAGCATCCAAAATTAGCAGGATTTTACCTCAGCTATGATCTTACGAGCTTGGAGGAAATGATTTTTCAGTTATTTAGGGCATAATAACCAGAAGTGGAATTGCTGGATCATGTGGTGATTCTGTTTAATTTTTTTCCCCATAGCATCTGAACCATTTTACATTCCCATCAACAATGGGACAACAAGGATTCCAATTTCTCTACATCCTCACCAACATTCATTCTTTTCTAGTGTTTTGTTTTGTTTTATTTTTTAAAATTATAATCATCCTAATATGTGTGAAGTGTTATCTTGTTGTGATTTGATTTGCATTTCCCTCATGATTAGTGATGTTGAGTATCTTTTATGCACTTATTGGCCATTTGTATATCTTCTTTGGAGAATTAAAATAAATTTGTTTTTGTTTTTGTTTTTTTGGTTTTTTGGGGTTTTTCTGAGTTTGAGTCTCACTCTGTCGCCCAGACTGGAGTGCAGCGGCATGCTCCCGGCCACCGCAGCCTCAACCTGCTGGGCTCTGGCGATCCTTCCGCCTCAGCCTTCCAAGTAGCTGGAACTACAGGTGCATGGTACCACACCTGGCTAGGTTTTGATTTATTGTAGAGATGAGGTCTCACCAAGTTGCCCAGGCGGGTCTCGAACCCATGGGCTCAGGCAATCCATTCACCTCAGCCTCCCAAAGCGCAGGATTACAGGCTGAGCCACCGAGCCCAGCAAAATAAATTGTTATGACTTGTTTTTCCATAATATCCCACTTTACCTAAATGGGGTTGACAAAACATCATCTTTACTGATGTGAGACTATTTATATATTTTTTTAATCTATCCCTGTTAATATGAATATTCACATATTTTGCTAAAGAAATGTGTCTGATTATGGCAAGTTGCCCCACTCCTATTGGGGCTGTGATTTAATATACATGTACGTAGTTTTCTAAAATTAGAAAAACTCAGAATTCAAAAATACATTCTATTCTAATCCAAGGGTTTTAGGTAAGAGTTTGTGGACTCGTAGCTTTGTTTCTTTGGAAAATTAAGTTCCTATTTAAAACAAAAAACAAAAAACTGACACTCTTAACTACTTTTGGAATTTAAGGAGGAATTAAATTAGATGAGGATTCCCTATGTTTCCTGTCTCACGTCTACCCACTGTATTCTTTTCTGTCTTTATGTTTCACTCTCACTGTTCCTACCCCTGTGTTTTTGCCTGCAAAGCTCTCTGAACTTTGTTTTTATCTGTAAAGTGGGGATGTTGTTTTCTACTTTGAGGGATGGATTGTGGGGATTAAATGAGATAACAATATAAGCTCAGAATCTGGTGTAGTCAGTACTACAAACAGAGTCTCTTTATTTCTTAAATTTATGCTCCCTTCATCTTGGAGCCTGTGCACTCGTTCTTAGGTGCCTCTTGCATCATGTCGCTTTGAATCCCTGAAGAATCGAATTACTTGCTGTAGTGTTTCTGTGGGAAGATGTTCGGGTACCAGAAAGACACCTCTTCTTACTGCATTTCACACACAGCCTTGTTCCTACAGTAAGAGACAGCTCACCTTCTCCTTTCACCTCCTTGGGGATAGGAGGAGGTCAAGTGGGAGCTCTCTAGTGGACAGGTGGGGGAGGGGAGCAGGGCTGCTTTTACATACATTGTAAGTTATTTGCATTTTTTTGGTGTTTGTATCAGATCAGGAGTTGAGGGTACTGCAGGAGTGGTCTTTTTAATGTTAGAAATTGGAATTGGATAAGTCATTTAATGGAAGCTGAGTTTTTATAGAAGAGTAATAATCTTTTCTTATAAGCTGCTAGTAATAAAAGTTGTATTATCTAGAAATAGGCATATTTAAAGTTTCCTTTTGGTTTAGCCCAATTACTAATGCATTTAGTGCCTCCTTCATTATCTTAGATTGAAAGGTCAATTCTGGCCTGGAATATATATTGTCTTTTGAAGAATTTGGCATATTCAGATGAGGAGGACGTGAAGTGGCGGAACTTGAGTTAAACGTTTCAAAAATTTGTTTTGTGCCTTTGATTATATTAAACACTTGCTGCTTTGGAAAGGCACATGTTTATTGAAAAAAACGTCTTGACTGAAATTTCAAAATAAAATGACCTGGCAAAGGTGGCCTTGTAATTCAGAGATGATGATTTGATTTTGGCCAGGACTGGGTTAATTAATGGTTTGCTGTGTAGAGAGCTGGTTAGCTTCTAACCCTTCCTAAGTGGAAACACCCTGCTCTGAGGCTTGCCTGAGGCAGCTGGGAGTGGCGGTAGGCAGGGATGAGCGCATGTGCAGGCGTGTTTCTCCATGCAAAGGGGACGGCAGGTTTGGGCAGAGGGGAACTTTCTGTGTCCAGTGCTGTCCAGATTCCCTGAGTTGAGGTGATGTGTAAACAGTTGTACTGGAGCTGGATCTCCACATTCACATCGGGCATCCGTCTGGAAGAGCAGCAGGTCTCCGACTGGAGAGTGCTCAAGCAGCAGGCAGTGCCACAGCAGGTGCATGGCTTCAGCTTTTGTGCTTCCCAGTTGATCATTGCCTCAGGAAATTAGATTTGGTTCTGATAATTGATTATTCTGAAATTTTTCTTTACTGCTGTTAATTATTTTGAGTTGTAAGGATAGATGAAAAAATACTGCTTTGAGTTAGAATACTTGATTCTGGAATGTAGTTTTAAAAACAACCTTTGAAAATCTTTTTTTTTTTTAAATACAAAGTTCTGTTTTGGTTTTGAGAAATGAAAAAAATCTTATTTTGTCTTGGCATGTATTCTTTATCATTTTTGTTTTTGGAGGAGCCCCAGTGGGTGTTAGTGTTATAACACAATTTATCTAACTAATGGATGTTTGTCTTTTGTTTTGAGTTGTCTAAGGAAGAGCTTGAGGTTTCACTTGGCTGTATTCCAGTATGAGATTTGAGATAAATCCCTTGGCCTTTTATAAAAGAGAATGGTTAGAAAGACCAGGAAGAGTTCTCAAATGACTTGTGGTACAGAGACTTCTTTCTTTATATAAAACCAGTGAATTAAAATCTCTGATCTTTTTAGTTTTGTTACAAGATACGTGTGTGTGGCTCCAATAAGGAACTTTTAATAATCTCTCAGTGGTCTTTAAAGCATGAAGTTGAGGGATAATTTTGATTGTTTTTTTTTTGTTTGTTTGGTTTTTTTTTGAGTTGGAGTCTCACTCTGTCACCCAGACTGGAGTGCAGTGGCTGCTCCCGGCCACTGCAGCCTCGCCTGCTAGGCTCCGGTGATCCTTCCGCCTCAGCCTTCCGAGTAGCTGGAATTACAGGCGCGTGCTACCACGACCGGCTAATTTTTTTTTGGATTTATTGTAGAGATGAGGTCTCGTCAAGTTGCCCAGGCGGGTCTCGAACCTGTGGGCTCAGGCAATCCACTCACCTAAGCCTCCCAAAGGCGCGGGATTATAGGCTGAGCCACCGAGCCCGGCTTGATTGTTTTTTGATAAAGATTTATTAATACTTGTATTTGATTAGTCTAAATTCTAGCCTTGTCTTTTTCTTAAGACAGTTAATATCTATAGAGCAGCTGTGATCGATACATACAAACATGTATGTATGAATTGTTGTTAGACTGGGTGCAGAGCAAGTCACATTGCCCTAGAACTTAAGGTTTTGAAACTGATTTTTGTTGTCTTCAATAGCTTGTATTTGAATGACTGGTGTGAGAGTAAAGCAGGTTTGTGGTCTTTAAAAGTTATTCTTTTTTTGGATAGTTTAGTTCAGATTATGGCAGGGTTGAGAGGCATAGAGATTGTTTTCATTATAAACAGGATAGAAAAAAAGAGACAGTTTATGTATAACAAAGTATTTCTCTGGTCAAATTTGTGCAGAACTACTAATAAAGGAAATTTTAGGTGTAGGAGGAAATGAATTGAAGACTACCTTGATACTTGTTTTATCATATTCTTTTTATATTATTCCTAAATACCTACTTTCTCAGACCAGAAAGTCGTACTTTTCTTCATGAGCTTACATGCCCACTAGGTCGTTGCACTGTTGTCAGCTGAGGCAGTGTAGGTATGATTTGGGTAAATGTACAGCGTTTCCCTACCCCCCTTAAAAAATTATTCTTTATCTCATATCACCAATGCCAGCAGTTTCTCTTTAATAATTAAGTTATTAGTTAAGGGAGTGAGTTTAGTTAAGGAAAATATTTTCAATATTATTAAATGTGGAAAATGCAGAGATTTCCAAGAGACTTCTTGGCATTTGAATTCTTCATTTGGGTGCCTACTTAGAGAATAATGCAACTTATTTCAAACTTGTTAGCTTGTTCCTAGCTTTTTGAAAAATTTCCTGTGTGGAATCCTGAGAAGACAACATTTACATTCAGATATTTTTGTTGTTATCTCAGTGTGTCTAATTTGGCTAACTTTTGAATGTATTTCTTGACTGCACAGAAAGTTGGAGTGACTGGTCCCCCTGATCCACAAGTCCGGTGTCCCTCTGTCATTGAGTTTGGGAAGTATGAAATTCACACCTGGTACTCTTCTCCTTATCCTCAAGAATACTCAAGGTATGTTTTGAGAGACCCTTTACTTTCTGTTTTTTAGATCCATAGAACTCTAGAACTAGATGGAATCTTGAAGATGTTTCAGTCCAGTTTTTTTACGTTTGAGAAAACTGAGGGCATTTAAAGGTCTGTAATAGCAGCATGCCTTGGCAGCCACTTAATCCCAGGTAGCATGCGATTTTCTCTTCTGTAACTTGTCCAGAAGCTGTTGTTTAAATTCAGAAACCTGAAACATGGTCACAATAAAAGGGAAAGGATTTTTTTAAACATATTTTTTATTTTAAAATTGTGGGGTACAGTTAAGGGTTAGGTATACAAATATGCAACATTCAGGCATCTTAGTTGATAAGGGGTATCCCCCATCCCCAGACAGATATTGACTACCATTAATCCCAACCCCCTTCCCCTCCTTACCCCCCATAGTTTCCTGCCACTGTCAATCCTTTGTCATCATTCCATACACTATGAGTTTTTAAAAAGATAAATAGAATCTTTTATATAAATTATATAATATAAATATTAAGTTTCACATGAGTAGCCTTTGATCTAAACTTTTTAACAAACTTAGTGGATGGTTTGTTTTCTTAGTAATAACTGGGCAAATGGTATAAAATTTTATATAAATAGCTTGGGTTTACAGTTATAAGAATCAATCATTCACCAGCTTTTTGGAATAAAGCAGCATGCTTAGTGGATCCAGACTGGTTTCATGACTAAGCCAGCTCTGACATTTTTAAACTCTGTAGCCTTAAAAGTTACCCAACTATTCTGTGCCTCAGTTTTCTCATCTGTAAAATGGAGATACTAATAATACTTCATGGGGTTACTGCAAGCATGAAATGAGTTAAATGAAACGTGCATCACTTAGAAAATGGTAAGTGCTCAATAATACCAGTTATTATAGTTTTTTCTTAGGGTTGAAATGAAAAGAAATGAAATAAGATAATATGAAAAAATAAAATGCTGGTTTATTGTTTGAAGTACAGCAGTGACATTACTGCAAACTACTTATGCCTCAGTTTCCTATTTAACAAGGCATTGTAAGGAATAATAAATTATGATGATTTCTGGGTTAAGCATATTTTCAAAGTATTCTCATTATATAACTTTTTACCTATCTAGTAACATTGCCTGTCTAAAATATTAGCAAAATTAATGATATTTACTTAGTGCTTTACAATATCTTGAGTGCATTAACATTTTGTGTGGGGTTATTTAACATTTGGAAGGTTTTTCAAAGTACCGGGAGTAGGCCAGTATAATTGTTAAAAGGGCCTTCTAATAAAATTCAGTGTCTTTTTATATTTCAGTAACTTGCTCATCTGGTCCAAGTCTATAGTAGAAGTAGAAAAATAGGGGTATGAATGCTGATACAAACACTGACCTCAGTGAAGTGACAACTAGCCCCAAACAAAGTGCCAAGAAACTAACACACATGCTCATGAAGCACAACAATTGAGAGCCATTTACTGTAGGGTCAGCTAGCCCTAAACACTGTGGTATATTCTTAAGACAGCACTCTATATCATGGAATAACACAATTAATCTGACTTTTAAGAGAGAAGGTTAAATTACGTTTCTATATTATTCTATATTTAGTTATATTTATATAAAAAGGCAGGAAATTGCTCAGCTACCTATAGAATTTGATATTCAAGGTAATTCATTCCCCAGGAGTTCTAGTTAACCAAGATCTTGTATGATAAGAAGAAATATTCTAAGGGATTAATTTCTTCATCAGGTTTAAAATAAGTTATGAGGATCATTTTTAGCAAGCTTCTTCCCAAGTTGTCCAGATCACAAGAGTACTCAGCTTAGAAAAGAAAGCTCATTTAGCATGTCTATCAGTTGTTCCAGGGATTATGGTATTGAGAGATCGAAACCACAGGCCATTGGTCTCTTCTACTCAAGGGAAGGAGAGGAAGTTAATAGATTCAGGGATGGAAATGTCGTTCTGGCCTTAGCCAGCACTTGTTTTTCAAGAGAATGAGGAGATTGGAACCATGACCTGTTGTCTGTTAAGACATTAAAAGGATTCAGGGAAAATGTTGCTTTTGTTCTGAAGGGATTGTCACTAGAACCAGGTGTGAGGGAGCTGGCTATCAGTGAAGGAATAAACAATGCCATTAGAAAATAAGGAACCAAGAAAGTGTAATAGTAATCATGGTGGAAAGCAGAAATAAGGTAGAAACTGCACTAAGTTTATCACTTTTCTTACGTGGGGGTTTTAGACATTTTCTTTATGCTTCCTTATCCATTGTGGAGGATTCCTTGAATTTTCCATTGGAATGCATTCTGTAATTTAATAGGTCCTTTTTTTTTTTTTTTTTTTTTTTTTTTTTTAGTTGGAGTCTCACTCTGTCACCCAGGCTGGAGTGCAGTGGCATGCTCATGGCCACTGCAGCCTCTGCCTGCTGGGCTCAATTGATTCTTCTGTCTCAGCTTTCCAAGTAGCTGAAACTACAGGCATGTGCCACCACACCTGGCTCATTTTTTGATTATTGTAGAGATGAGGTCTCACCAAATTGCCCAGGCTCAGGAAATCTCTCACCTTGGCCTCCCAAAGTGCTGGGATTATAGGGGTGAGCCACCACCGTGCCTGGCCTTTAATAGGTTCTTTATGGCCTTTTTTTTCTGTCTGTGTAGTCACAGTTCTCTGAATCCTTTTTTAGAAAAATTACTACGTATGTTTGTTTAAATAAATTTGAGCTGTTTTATTTCTGAGTTCTTTTAAACTTGAGTCGACTAAAATACTTAAGGATCTTACATTTTTCAAATAATAAGCCTCTTCTTAATTTTGGTAATGCCTAGTCATTATTCTGTGCTAAACTACTTCTAAATTTTTTCTTATTATTAAAGGTTTTAAATACCATGCAAAAACAGGGCAATTGGATCAAACAAAAAAAGGATCACAAGAAGGAGAATCTTTTGGGAAGTGGGATTATGCTTTAGGTAGTGTCCTATGATATCCAAATATTTGTGTATGTGTTGTATATTAAGTCATCTTGCATTCCTGACTTTAAAAAACAATGAAGGAATAATAACGTTTGACTTTGAACGGTCTGGTTAGGTCTCCGACATTAAGATTGTAAAACAGAGTTTTAACCCTGATCCTCCAACAGAGCCATGTGGGGCCCACCCATGGCAGAGACAGGCTTATAGAGAACCCTATTAGACTGTTACAAACATGATATAGATGGGCTGAAGGCAAAAGAAATTGTGACCAGGGAGACCCCCTGTTCCTGAGTTGCTTGGAGCTTAGCTTCATCATAACCTTTTTGCTGTGAGATCAATGTGAGATCCTAAGGAGGCAGATTCCTACATAACAGAATAGCTTAGGAAGCTTCCTCTGCCTTTTGCTTGTCTTCCTGATTTGATGCATAGATTATGAGATTGTCACTAGACCCAGGCTGGATATTCTCATAATCCCCGTTACTAAAGAAGAACCAAATAGAATCTGTAATGCCTTTGGCTATTAAATGATGAAGTAAAATGGATGAAAGTATAATACAAATAATCATCATAAATACTAGCAGCAATAATTGCCATTTATTGAGCTTCATACCCATTAAACATCTCTGGAATAATTCTGTGAGGTGGATATTACTGTTTATTTTATAGATCAGGGCCCAGCAAACGTAAAACAATATAGCTTACAAGTGACAGAGTCAGGATTTAAGCTTACTTGTCTCTTACCACAGAGCTATAACCCATAACCACTGTGCTTAACACTAGTCCATGTAACATGTGTGCCTGGAATGATCTCACTTGGCTAGAACCACAATCTTTGATTTCAGTAATATTTGGTACAGTTTTTATTGTTATATAAAAATTGTACAAGTTGACCACACAAACTGCTGCTATCTTGAGCATTGTTCAGAAGCCAGAAGTTACTGTAGGAATTCCTGATAATACTGGCATCATCTGAAAGTAAGGGAAGCACGTCTAGTTGTAGTCCAGCCCTGATGGCACAGACTGGAGTGTCAGCATAGTGGCAGACTTTAGAGTACACTTCAAGTAGGAGGTGACATCCATGATGCAGCTGGTCAGAGTGGCCATACTGTTGCCTACTTGGTAGCCAAGATGTAGGTGCTGTCAGGAAGTAGATAACCAGAAGCAACCCCAGCATATCCTCTTGGACTAGGCATATTCATAGTCTCCATAGCTACATTTCTTGTCACCTGATCTTCTTCCTGTATGTTATATTTTTTCAATGAAAGAACTGCAGCTGCTTATACTGTTACGAGAAGAAATATTTTGTTTTTCCAGTTTTGTTCATCAGATGATTCCCTTTAGATTAGCAGTGTCATCCCAGTGGGCTTGGTTCTAATAAAGTAAGGGACTTTTAAAATGTTTTCAGCAAGAACTAGATTGGAATAAAGTAGACCATAATGCTTGCCTTTACTTTATGATTTTTCACATAATAGGGTTCATAAAGTTTCTAAAATCATCAATAAAATACTATGCATCTTGCTATTCCAAGGAAATGGCATGAACTCCTAATTTACCAGATAAGACTTGACGTTAATTTTCTCAGAGGTTTCATTACTTCTGATGTTTTCCTGAGAAACTTGACTACTGCAAGAGCTTTAAAAAATGTGGCCTTCTCTCATAGACCCTAGGAAATAAATTGTTCCCTCTCTCCTTCCTTCCCTCTTTCTTTCTCTTCTTACTTTTCCAGAAAAGTAATTGATATTTATTGAATTTTTTAAAACTATTTTTGAATTGGCAGATAAAATGTATGTATTTATTGTGTGCAACATAATGTTTTGAAATATTTACACATTGTAGAATTACTAAATCTAGCTAATAAACATAAATTGTACTTTGTCTTCATGCCTCTGTACTGGGACGGATTGGATTGGATGTTCTTAAAGTTGGCATATATGTTTACCATAATTTGAAAAGCTTAGTGATCTGTCACTGTATTTTATTCTTTCATTTTTTTTTTTAATGCTTTAAAAAGCACAGCATTTTTTTTTAGATTTTGCAGATTCATATTATAGGAAATATTTACTTATAATATTTAGCCCTCAACTTGGGTAGTATTATGTCTATGTCTTCATGTTGTCACAAGTTAAAATTGCTCATTGAGAATTTAGCACAGGTAAATTTAGCAGTAGTAGAATAGTTGGAGAAGGGTGCAGTCCATTATATTTACATAGGGAACATTCATTCTCTCCGCCCCTTTCTTTTCAGAAGAGATTGTTCAGGAAAGTCTGTCGCTTGTGCGTCACCTGTGAAACTTAGTACATACATTTAGTGCCCATGTTAGATGATGACGTTTGTATTTGGAGCCATTTCATTTTGAGATTTGTAGCTCTGGTGATAAAGAAGGAAAAAACTATCTGACTCACTGCCATTCCTCCCCTGAAGAATGAGGTTTGCGGCAGCACGCAAGGGAAGTAAGTGGAGTAGTGCAAAGGACACGCTTCCTTGCCTATGCTCTTGGCTCCTGCTTCTTGACTTTGATTTATAATGCCAGCCATTATTTGTTTCACTCCGTACTGTATTTTGGAATGGTTGCACTAATAATATAATTTCAAGTTGTATTGGTGTGGCTAATATTAGAATTTTGGAAAACAATATTGTATATTAATAGAAGTTTAGAAATATTATACCACAACAATTCCTTGGAAGTTTCCAATGTGCTGAATGCAATTTTAAAAATAAGATGTGAGTTTATATGGAAAGAATTAATGCACATTATGAATTCTCAAGGAGAAAGGAAAAAATCAGATGCCCTGTCCTACCCTTATTTGAGCATGAAATTCTTAGTGCATATACATCAGGTGTTCCTTAAATACACCTGGGAAGAAACTTTAGTAGAATATTAGTTGTTTTCTGATAAATTACGTTTCAAAAGCTGCTTCCAAAGCGGATACTAGCAAAAATAGCTGTGGTCTTCACACTTAAAAAATCAAACATTTTTATGTGTTAATCAACTTACTAAATATAATTTTCTTCCAGGATAATCTTTTAAGTATAACTGTCCAAATTGGTAGCAGTTGCATTGATTAGGTTTTTTAAATTTCCTTCTACCTCACTACTTAAATATGACACAAGATACAGTAATTTATTTGAATTATATAATTTTGTCATCTAAGAGAATAATTTGAGTCTTTATTGTACTTGTTGAATAATAGACTTTTGACTTACAAGATTTCATGTGATGATATTTAACCAGGGGAGAGCTAGAATTTCAGGGGTAGAAGGAATAAGGTAGTATAATATGTCCTAACTTGGCAAAACATGTTCAGTGTTATAATTTCATACTTAAAAATATATTCAAAGACTGTTGCTACAGTGGACACTATGTGTCCATTTTACCCAGCACTATATACCTAGTGTACTAGCACATGGCCTGGCACATGATAAGTATTCAACAAATATTTATTTTCTGAAATTGGTGAATGAATCAGCAAATAAATAAAAGAAATAACAATAAACAGCAAATAAAGAAAAAATATATAGCTCAGCAAAATCTTTGGCTTGTTGGTGCATTCTGAAGGTAGACTTTATTTTTTGCGTATTGGAGACTCTCAAGAAGGAGCAAATAGATTATTTTTGTCTGTCAATCTCAACTTGAAAAGTCTGGGAATTGTTAGGCTAACAGAGCGTTGGACTGGATATCTTAATGTCTCACCCTTGCTGTCTTGCTGTTAATTAGTTGGATGCTGTTATCTAAGCTGGTTTAAGTTTTAGAGGGTTTTTTCTTTCCTTTATTGATGAGGGATAAGGATACATTCTCTTCCTTTTTCACCTGGGTAGTAAGGAGAGGCAAAAAAGATAATAGTTGTGAAAGTGTAAAATCCTGTAAAGTATAAAGCCCTGTCTTTTTAAATTATTGTTTGCAGGTTGCCCAAATTGTATCTTTGTGAATTCTGTCTAAAATATATGAAAAGTAGAACTATTCTACAGCAGCATATGAAGAAATGTGGTTGGTTTCATCCTCCTGCCAATGAGATTTACCGAAAGAATAATATTTCTGTCTTTGAGGTAAGGTAGATGTTTAGTAGTTGTCTTCCTATCCATTTCAAAAATGGTGCCATCTGTACTCCATCGAATTGTGCATCTTGATTTTGGGGGGGGAAATACTATTTTATTGTTCTTCACTGACTATTGCATCAGATAGTTCAGCTCTATGAGATGCAGAATTAGGCCTACCTAAATGGTACCAAGTTCACAAACTTGACCTCAAAATATGTTATTCTGTATTTCATTGAATCAAAGACATCAGTAATAATATGTTTTATTATGTTATGTAACACTTAAAAGGAAAAAGTACTGTGAATTATAATTTTTAAAAGTTTATTTGGTTGTAAAATACCAATTAGTTCTGTATATATTGAGATGTGATAAAAGTACATCTTAGAATCTATAAAATATGCATTTAAATGAAAGATTTCTATTATTTATAGGAATATCTCATAGAGATGTGTTAAGTAGCATTAGTAAATCTTCATATGATGATGGTATGACTTATGCTATGTATGTATGTTATTCTGCACTGCTGTTGGTAGTGGTCTTCAGTTTCTTGATCCTCATTTGTGTGGTTTTCATGCCAAGTATTAATTGAGTAACTGCTTAGGTGCCCTGAAAATGACTATAGCAACAATATTTCACGTTGCCAGGATCCATTCAGTCACTTGTTTTCTTGGTCTTACCTAAGACTTTATTTTAGATGATCAATAGAGGTGCTCTTCACCTTGGGAGAAGTGGGGGCGGGTGTATTGTACAATACTGCTTCATAAAACCCAAAAATAAATTGCCACTCAACTTAACCACTGGTGTGCATTTATAAAGAAGCAATATTAAATTGTTTAGATTGTTGAGGAGTATAGTTAGTATGCCAGACTGTCTCTTGGGAACTAGTGTGGGCATCCATTGGCATTTTTCATAAAGTGCAGGCTCTGGCAACTGAACGGACACAGGCCTTTCAGCAGCAGTGGAGCATAGTGCTCCTGAGCTTGACCAGCCTGAGTCTTCTTGCCAGGTTGTTGCCTAGGGAACCTACTTGGTGCTTCTGCTTGGCAATACTTCATACTCCCTCAAGTAGCTTTTACTTGGCAGTAAAAGTGATCTGATCATGAAGTCAGACTACATTGCTTCAGGCTGCTAGAAGAGCAGAAGAGTTGCACTTAGATCTTTTATTGAATTAAATACTTTTGAAAACAAAGCTTGCCATCTGAAAGATTCTTGTGATTAATCCTTTTATAAAAGCAAAAATTGCTATTTTAAAACCAGATTGTTGCCTTTGCTATCTAGCTACTCTTACTTTTTGTTGAAGTACAATATTTTATATATTTGGTTGTCTCAAAACAGCAGATACCAGTATTAAACACTAGAACTTGGTGTTCAAGTTCAGGTATTCCAGGTTCATAAAACACTAGAACCTGGAATTTATCCTTTGAAATGGCAGTTCAAAGGATAAATTCCAGGTTCTAGTGTTTTATGATCCCTTGATAACTTCTCCTAGGCTGGACTGTGGGTACCTAGAGATGCTTTTAACTGATGGGTATTATTCCTGAACCAAAGACACACCCTAATAACAAATTTTTTCTGGTTTTTTGTTTTGTTTCTTATTTGTTTTTGGCTCTAGGTTGATGGGAATGTCAGTACCATTTATTGTCAAAACCTGTGTCTCTTGGCTAAGTTGTTTCTTGACCACAAAACACTCTATTATGACGTGGAGCCATTTCTTTTTTATGTACTAACGCAGAATGATGTCAAGGGCTGCCACCTTGTTGGCTACTTTTCTAAAGTAAGTATGTCAGCCTAAAATTTGTTTGAACTATTGAATTCAGAACCATTGCTAGCTAAAAAAAATTTTTTTGTTTGAAATCATATGGAAATCTGAAACAATCTTTACTGTTTCTCACTAGGAAATACTACAGGATGCAGCGCCTTCTAGGTGTTATCTAGCTTTTTGTAAAGAATAGAAGGAACATTCAGAAACTTACTGAGTGCTAGAAGGTGCCTAGTAACATTCAACATCATTCTCCTAGGAACATGAACTGCTAGCAATACTCAAGAGGAAAAGTTTTGAAATAACTTCTACTCCCCTGGTGATAATAGGTAGAACTTGTGAGATAAACAGTAATT
This sequence comes from Carlito syrichta, assembly GCF_000164805.1. NCBI lineage: Eukaryota > Metazoa > Chordata > Mammalia > Primates > Tarsiidae > Carlito > Carlito syrichta. Next base: position 187,495 of record NW_007258783.1, read on the forward strand.
ACTTGAGTTCTTTCTCAGCTTAAATCTTTTCCTCCTGAATTTTGAGCATAGAAATAAAAGAATTCATTTTTATGAAAGGATATTGTCTCTCCTTCATCTTCCATTTCTGGAAGGGGGGGATGTTTCTTTTCTAGTCAAACAACATGAGAGGTGTACTTTTATTTTAAGCAAGCCCATGGTAAAACTAAATGCATAGATTGTTTAGTGGAAAGTACCAGCTTTATAAGAGTGATTTAAGGAGGCTGCTTCATTAGTTAAATATGATTTTAAATATATTAATTGGTAAAAATGTCTTTGTACCAACTCAGGACTATTTTGTGTAAAGAGAGTGGAACTGCCCTGTGTAGCACCAGAGCAGGAAATAAAATGTTGAAATAAGTAATGAGTCTTCCTACATATAGAGTGCCACATTTACTTATTATTTGTAGCTTTGCAGATTGCTTGGGACTTGAATTCCTCTGCTGGTCCTTAGGCACTGGCATATTGTTTTTGAGTTGCAGATGGTGTTGGATGGCATAATTTTATTTTATATGTTTACTCTCCTGGGATTTGCCTTGTGGGTAATGGCAGTGACTTAACATTGTCCTATCTTCTCTCAGTGGGGTATTCTTTTTTTTTTTAAATGTACATTGCTATTCCCAAAGGAGTAGGACTGTGGTTTTGGTTGTTAGTCTTTGTTTCTTAATAATTAGCATCACTATGCAGTTTTACCAACCTGTTGATTTAAAACTTGGCTTCTGTTTTCTCCACTAGGAAAAGCACTGCCAACAGAAATACAACGTCTCCTGTATAATGATTCTTCCTCAATACCAGCGTAAGGGCTATGGCAGGTTTCTCATCGATTTCAGTAAGGATTATATTAACTTCTCTTTATCTCTTCTATGAGTTTTCTATGTATAGGCTTTTAAAGATTTGTAGATGATTTGTTGGCTGCGAGTATATTTGCTGTATGGATCTTTAAAACCTAAAGCCATAAGTTACTTTTCATTTGTTTGAACACCAAATGTTTTTAAATAGCTAATATTGATAAAATCTGTGTGTGATCTATAGAAAATACCTTTAATTTGCAACTGTTTAATTACAGTGGAACTTAATTTTATGCAGTAATACTAACAATACTACAAGCATTATATACTCAAATTAGTGCTAATACAGAAGTACAGTGCCTTCCATACTTTTTTTGTCTCCCAGTTGTCTGGGAAAATACATGCATCTTCTTGTTAGGTTCTACCTAACAAAATATGCAGCACCAGCTCTACAAAAAATACAAAAGTTAGCTGGGTGTGATGGGGCATGCCTAAAGTCCTAGCTGCTCAGGAGGCTGAGGCAGGAGGAGCACTTGAACCCAGGAGTTTGATGCTGCAGTGAGCTGTGATTATGCCACTGCACTCTAGCCTAGGTGGCACAATGTCCAAAAATATATATATTTATATGCAACATACCTTTTTAAATCTTAATAAGTGAACAATATAGGAAATAGTTTTATCTGAGTTAAAACGTGAAGCTGACAGTTCTAAAGAGATTATTCTAGAATTTGTGTTTTGTTCCACACATTGATAATCTTGCTTAGAAGTTAAATGCATGCTCCCAGAAGGGGAATTTGGGTCGTATGGAAGGTTAATTTTTAGATCTTTTAGGAATCGCCACACTGTTTTCCACAGAGTTGTACTAGTTTGCACTCCCACCAACAGTGTAGAAGCGTTCCCTTTTCTCCAAATCCTCTCCAGCATCGGTTGTTTTTTGAATTATTGATGATGGCCATCCTGACTGCAGTTAAAATAAAATAAAAGTAAAATAAATATATAAATAAACAAATAAATAAAAGCAATTAGAACCGTCTCATCACAAAAGGGGAAAAAAGTTAAATGTATGTTTGCAGCAATGTCACAATGATTATAAAATAGTGATTTGAGGGAATATTTCCCCTCAGCTATTGCTATAAAATAATATTTAAAGGAATATATGCAGAAATAAAGGTTCAAACAAAGGAGTTTGATTCCAGTCTTGAGAAGTTAATTTCTCATCTGGGTCAGTTAAGCTTATTCTCCTTGGCATTAGACTATACTGACCTTATTTTATTGGCTATTTATTTATTATTTGCTACTGGTTATTTTGTACATTTTCTGGCCTTTTTGGATTAGCAGTAAGGGTGGAACTCAGATTATTTTATCTAATATTAGCATATTGTTTTGAAATAGGACTCATGATTGGACATGTTATATATGCCATTAAGTAGCAGAGTTAGGGAAAATATTTTGTTTATGGTGATTAGTATTTTTTTGAAGTATACAAGTAGCAATCTCTATGATTATATTATTTGTTTTATTTACATTTCCTAGTGTAATATATTTTTTCAGGTTACTATTCTTAAACTGCTTTTAAGTTTTCTTTAATGACCAAAAAAAAAAAAAAGAATCTGCCATCTCCATTTTTAATGCTTTTCCCTTAGAATGTATGGCTTTCTAGTTCTTGAGAGCTATGCACTAGACAAGTAGAGTAACACTACCACATGCCCACAATGGCACACACACATTGGTAGCGTGCTTGCCAAGAATTAGAGTGATAGATAGGTGATTGAGGAAAGCTTTGGCTGAAGTGAGAAATTGTCATCTGATTTGCTCACAGGAGAACGACATCTTAATAGGATTGCATAAAAATTGAGGCATTCTTTTGTATTTCTCAGTTCATTTATAGTAGTTGCCATCTAGTGGTCCAAATAAAGCATGTAAGGGTGGTTCCCCCATAGTACGTTGGACTGAAAATCATTGTTGCCTTAATCTTATTAATGTAGCCTATTAATAGAAGTCCTGATTTTTAGCAGTTTTTTTATTTTAACAAGGTGATGTATATTAATACTAAAATAATAATAATATTAAAATAATACTAACCTAATACTATAATCTAACGTAACCAAATATATGCAAATTATTTAATCTTTCTGTTTTAAAGTAGTTTTGCAGTTTTGTTCTCTTTTTTCGAAGGAATTTACCTTTGAAATTATATTTGGATTGGTTATGGAAGAGGGGATTGTTATGTTGTTGATTCCTTCCTTTTTTTAGGGTCTCTGACATATTTGTGATTTGGGAATTTCTTTAGGTTATTTGTTGTCAAAGCGTGAAGGCCAAGCAGGGTCTCCAGAGAAACCATTATCCGATCTCGGTCGTCTTTCCTACATGGCTTATTGGAAAAGTGTAATATTGGAGTGCCTTTATCACCAAAATGACAAACAGATCAGCATTAAGAAGCTAAGCAAGTTGACTGGAATCTGCCCTCAAGACATCACCTCCACACTCCACCACCTGCGCATGCTGGACTTCCGCAGTGACCAGTGAGTGTCACCTCCCCTTGTAGATCTTGGAAAGACAGTTGGAGGGAAGTTTCTGGGTCAGGCAGCCAGATTATTGATGAAAGGGCATTAACTAATATATGTGATATACCTGGTGATGACGAGACTTCATTGTTTTCTGTGATATTTGATTTGATTGTGTGTGTATGTGTGTTTGAAACTGCTTTTCTGTTCTTCCTCTTAACTTTTGGACCTAAGTTCCTGAGTCTTTTATCTTCTAGTATTAGGTGCTTCTTCACAATACAAGAAGTAACAACTGTAGAAACAATGTCATTAAGTAAAACAGGCCCATGATTAATATCCATATATGGGCACAAAATGAATATAGCTTGAAAGGAAGAACAGATAGTTCACCCCTTACCTAAAGTGGCAGGGAAAGGTCACAAAGGAGGCATTTGGACGCAATCGATGGAGAATGGGAAAGAGTGCTGGAGAGCAGGACTTCCAGAGAGGGTAGTGAGACAAGGAGTGGTTAAACAGCCCGGTTCACAGCTTTGGGGAGTTTGAGCCTCACAGACTTGGCCTTCAAGGTGGCATGCTTCTGATCTAAATTTTCCCAGGCAACAGTCTTTGACATACATTTCTTCATCTGCAGACTTTTCCAGGGGTCATGTCTCCACTTTCATTCTTCTGTACCTCTTGTACATTGTTGATTGCTATAAACTTTTCTCTGGTTTCAGATTTGTGATTATCCGCCGGGAAAAACTTATTCAGGACCACATGACAAAGCTTCAGCTGAATCTGCGGCCTGTCGATGTGGATCCGGAGTGTCTGCGCTGGACTCCTGTCATAGTGTCCAACTCTGTTGTCTCTGAAGAGGAAGAGGATGAGGCTGAGGAAGGAGAAAATGAAGAGCCACAGTGCCAAGAAAGAGAGTTAGAGAACAGTGTAAGGGCACAAATTGTCTGTAATGTTGATGGCAGAAGATATATTTTTGGATTTCATGAATAGTTATGATGTTGTATTATGATATCTTACCAACAAAGTAAATTTGCATTCGATTTTCAGAGCTTTATTTCAATGGTAGAACTACAGAAGACTGAGTGTAGTTTACTTACTGTATCTTTTAAAGCCTCGGACAATTAAGAGACTATCAAATTACTTACAGTGTATCGCTTATAACTAAATATTTCTTACCAAGTGCCAATAAGTAACTCAATTTTAAGAAGTATAGTAAATAAGAAATCCGAATTGAATGTAATTCTGACAGTTGTTAAAAATGAAATGAAGATACATTTTTCTTAAAATAGAACATTAAGAAAACAATGTAAACATGTTTATGTTTTCTAATAGCAGACTGAAAAGTCTCATGGATGCACAAATGTCTTTAGCCATTAAAGGGTTGTTGACAGACCGTATTAGATTGTGTAGTTTTTAGTACTTTTTTTCATGAGATGCATACCTTTTTGTATTTTGTTTGTTTTTAATATAGTGCTTCATTCTTTCAACATCTGTGTCATTCTTTGATAAACTTAAAAAAAATCTACCCCTCTTTAGTGCAATTTAGTTTTCAAAATGAAAGTAAATATTCAGAATAAAAATATAAATTCAGAATAACTACATATATTTTCTTTTATATTTCTCAAATGCCTCCTTCTTCTTGCCCAAGTCCTAAGAGCCTACCTCCTCCCTCTTTATAAATGTTTATTCCTGAGAAATTTCATAAACAATCTCATTTACATCTCACTTTGCTTGAAGGTAGTATTTGCATAGTGGTTAAGAGCACAAGCTCTAGAGTCAGTGTCTGGGTTTATACATTTTTTGTGTCTAAGTTGCTTCATCTGTAAAATGGGGATATAGTGATAGCACTTCATATGATTGTTGTGAGGATTAAATGAATAATACACATGAAACATTTAGAACAGTGCCTAACATGGAGGAAGTATCCACGTTAGCTGCTAAATAGTTGATAATTTCCCTTTTAAAGCTTAGTTTCCTTTTCTTATCTCTGTAATTAAAAGGAGAAGTTAGGTAGATAATATTTAAATAAGACTGAAAAATTAACCAGCATTGTTTTATTTCCTAAAATCAGGTGGGAAAGTCTGTATCTCGGGAGGACAAAGAACAAGATTCTTATTCTTCAGTAGAAAGTGAAAAGAAACCAGAAGTTATGGCTCCAGTCAGTTCTACCCGTTTGAACAAACAAGTCCTCCCCCGTGATAGTCTTCCTGCAAATAGCCAGCCACCTCGGAGGGGCCGCTGGGGGAGGAAGAACAAAAAAATCCAGGAGCGTTTTGGTGATAAAGATTCTAAACTGCTCTTGGAAGACACGCCATCAGCAACTCAGGAACAATACAGAGACTGTGAAGAAAAGTCAGAACCCTCCCAGGAACAGTATGCCGAAAGTGAGGAACCACTGGTAGCCTCTCAGGAGCAGCCAGGCCCGGACGGGAAGCCAGACCTTCCCAAGAGAAGACTCAGTGAGGGGGTGGAACCCTGGCGAGGGCAGCTCAAGAGAAGCCCCGAGGCGCTCAAGTGCAGACTGCCAGAGGGGAACGAGCGACTGCCCCGGCGCTACAGCGAGGGTGACGGGACCCTCCTCAGGGGCTTCAGCGAGAGTAGTGAGGAGGAGGAGGAGGAGCCAGAGAGTCCTCGATCAAGCTCACCACCCATTCTCACAAAGCCCACGCTGAAGCGGAAGGTACACCTTATTTACTGTCTTCTCTCCCTCCTATTGCAATTTATTCATCGCTTTCTTTTTTACTGTTCTGAAAGAGTGCAGTTAGAAATCCTTAGTGTGTTGTTTTGTAAACTTTAAGCCTCAATATATATTGTAGCTTATGATCTTCCCAGTGACCGTCTGAAATATGCATGTGACTTTGATTTATGGGAATCAACTTAGAAATCACAACTTACTTAAGGGCTGACAAACTTTTTTCAGCTTGCCAGTTTGATGGTCAAATCATGATTTTTAGGAACTTTAAAAAGATTTGTGTATAGGTTAGAAGTATTTATATTAGAAAAGGAGGCTAAAATATTACACAGTTAGATGAACAATGAACATAGTGATGCCCCGTATTTTGTGGCACTTGGAGGTAAGGCACTCATCTTACCTTGGGTGGCACTGTTTTATTGTGCTCTCTCCCCCTTCTCCCTCACCCTTCCAATGATTTAAAGTGAAATTATATCTCCTCATCTTGCTGTGTTTGAATGATAGTGATTAGTTAATAAGTGATATATGGTGATGATAATGAATTGTGTTAAACTGTATACCAGAAATTTCCCAGGCTGTGGAGTGAACTTTAAGCATTGCCACAGGCTGGCTGAGCCTACTCTGTCATAGTGGGTGACAGCTTTCATCCAAAACAATGAAATCATTCCTTTCCTTAGCAGGGTCTTACAAAACAAGGCAGGACTTTTTTTTTTTTTTTTTTTTAAGAATAAGGTTTTTACATCTGTTTGGGGACGGGGAGACTCTCACCTCTTATCAACAAGGGTGCCTGAACAAAGCATATTTGTATACCTAACCCTTAACTGTACCCCACAATATCATAATAAAAAATATTGATTAAAAAAAAAAAGAATAAGGTTTTTAGATTTGCAGAAGTATTGTGAAGAAAGTACAGAGAGCTCCTATATACATCACACCTAGCTCCCCACATTATTAACCTTCTAAATTAGGTTGGTACATTTATCACAGTTCATAACTCAGTATGGATACATTCGTAACTAGAATTCATGCTTTTTTCCGATTTCCAAGGTTTTCCCTAATGTCCTTTTTCTATTCCAGGATCCCATTTAGTAGTCATGTGTCCTTAGGCTCTTCTTAGTTGTGATAGTTTCTCAGACTTTCCTTGTTTTTGATGACCTTGTCAGTTTTGAGTGACTAGTCAGGTAGTCTGTAGAATATCCCTCATGATATCAGAATGGGGTAGTATGTTCTTGAGAGGAAGACCATAAAGATAAAGTAACATTCTCACTACATCATATAATGAGTATCTGTTTGCCAGTATGTATAGGGAAGCTGGATGTGGTGGCACACACCAGTAGTCCAACTACTTGGGAAGCTAAAGCAGGAGGATTGCTTGAACCCAAGAGTTTGAGTCTGTGATAAGCATCACTGCACTCCAGCCTGGGTGACAGAGCCAGACCCCAACTCTAAAAAAAATTTTTTTTATAGTATCAAGTCTGAGGCTATTTACTGTCAATGTAACTTTTCACTGTTGAACTTAGCCTTGACACCTAGCTTAAGATAGTGTTTCCCAGGGTTCTTCTACTTTTTTCCTCTTTCCATACTGTGCTGGGTAGAAGCTACCACACACAGCCCATACTTAAGATATGAAGATTAGTGCTCTGCCTGAGAGCAGAGGGACTTCGTGGCTGATTTAGAATCCTGCTTGGGAGACTTGTCCTTTCTCCCTCATCTTTTCATGTATCCAAGCATTTACTTAGATCGGTATGGACCCAGATATTTGATACTTCAATTTGTAATCCAAAACTAGTACTTTTTAAAATTTCTTGCTCAAATTGTTCCAACTTTGGCCATCAGGAGCTCTTTGCGTTTCTTGGCTGTGTCACTTTAACATATATGCTGTCATTTTGTGAGGTTTTTTGGTTTTGGTTGTTTGTTTTGTTTTGAGCACTTTTTTTGGCACTACAGGATGCTCATCTTATGTATTTCACTCCCTAGTTCTAGAATCAGCCATTTCTCCAAGGAGCAAGGCCATTTTTAATCTAGTCTGAAAATTGTGTTCTTAGTTAGGAGTGGTACATTTGAAGAAGAGAAAAACTGAACATTGACTAACTCTGCTGTTCATTCCATGATCATGAAGAATTCTTCTTTGCCATCCTAGGGCTTATGTTGCCTGTTTAAAAAGTGTAAAACAAATTATGCTATTTGTTTTTGAACTTAAAAAAAGAATATTGGAACAGGCAGTGAATTCATATGCAAAGTACTTTTGAAGTCTTGAAAAATGCTTTTGACTGGATGTGTGACCTTGATCAAGTTCTGTAACCTCTCTGGCATATATGTAGAGTGAGGGAATTGGATCAGATAATTTCTGGGACATCATCTGTTATTTTGTGGTATCAGTTGTATAATTTCAGCTATTAGATCAACCCATTGCAAAGCCGTGAAAATTCCAATAACGGATTTATTTTACTTTTGGAATACTTAACTAACATTGGTGTAAATAACTTTGCTTGGGTAAATATAGTTTAGCTCCATATTTCTACTTGCCCCTGCAACTTTTTATGAGTAGCTCATGAGAATGGCATACAGCTTAGTTATTGATAGTTGTGCTAATTGGTCTGGTAGTACTATGAGACAAAGTGTTTTTATTCCTCTTTTCCTCTTATGGAAAAAAGAAGTTAAGGGACTAGCCTCTGGGTTGTCCCAGTATTAAAATAGGCAACTCCCTAAGGTGTTTACTATAATTAAGTTACTGATAAGAGAATAATGATATTTGCTGTTTGCACATGCCTGCCTATCCTTTTGTACAGTTGGACTCAGTTGTGTAGCATTTTTGTATTCATAATACTTTATGAATAGAATCTTACTATATAATGTTCTGAAGTAATATTCAAATTGTCTTTTGGCAAACAGCATCCTTATTTTATGTGTGCTAATTCTATTAGGTTTTAAGACAGTTTTCATTTTATTAATAGAAAAGATAGTGTTCATTACTATAAATAAAATGCTTCCTTTCTCAATTAAATAGAAACCAATTCTTCACCGAAGAAGGAGAGTCCGAAAGCGCAAACACCACAATAGCAGTGTGGTCACAGAAACAATTTCTGAGACCACAGAGGTGTTAGATGAACCTTTTGAAGACTCTGATTCCGAGAGGCCAATGCCCAGATTAGAACCCACGTTTGAGATTGATGAAGAAGAAGAGGAAGAGGATGAAAATGAGCTCTTCCCTAGAGGATACTTCCGTTTGTCCTCACAGGATGTTCTCAGGTGTCGAGCCTCTTCGAAGAGAAAGTCAAAAGATGAAGAAGATGATGAAGAGTCCGATGATGTTGATGGTATGTTTTAGAGAACTTACTTATTGTGGTTTTAATGTCTCTAAATCGACAACAGGAATAGCAACAAAGCCTCTAGCAAAAATGCTAAAAAGTGAGCACAACCCACTAAGCAAGAAAAACAAGGCTTGGCAGTTTCTAAAAAGTTGTGTCAATTTATATCCACCCTCGTGTTTTCATTTGTTTCCCCTTCAGCTTAAGGCCTGTATTTATTTGCCTCTGCAGAAAATATCTTACTGTTCGGAAATTGTTGTTTTATGCCTAATCCTTTCTCAACCTTTATCAGAACCTTTAGTAATGGGCAGATTTGCCTTAGTGCCAGAAAGATTGATATTAGCCCTTTACTAGAATGTGCATTCTCTAGACTTGGTCTGTTTTGCTCACTACTATGTGCTGAGCATGTAAGATAGGTACTTAGTAAGGATTGTTAATAAACAAGTTAAGACAACAGTTCTTCGACAAGAGCAGACTCATGAAAATTGGAGCTTGCTTCAGATCTGTTCAGGAGTTCTTCCTGCATCATATCTTTAATGTGTCTTACCCAACTAATAGTAAATTTCTAATAAATGGTAACAATAACTTAAAATAAGTTAAATTTTATGGTGTAAAAATCCAATTATTTACTTTTGAAAATCGTCTTCTTGTTTCCTCTTTAGACATTCAGAAACTAAGGTTCACGCGTATGAGCCAGGCCGAAAGCTAGTCTTTTTCATCCTAGCCTAACGCTTCGCCCATGTGTTACGCTGCCTACATTTGCAGTGTATTTCTCTTGCATGGTCACAAAGTGAGTTTTTTTACTTTGCTGGGTAAATTTGAAGACGTCTGGTTGTCTACTTTTGGTACATAAACCATTAGCTTTTTTTTTTTTTTTTTTTTGAGTTGGAGTCTCACTCTGTCACCTAGACTGGAGTGCAGTGGCCGCTGGGCTCCAGCCATCCTTCCGCCTCAGCCTTCCAAGTAGCTGGAACTACAGGCGCGCGCTACCACGCCCCGCTGATTTTTTGATTTATTGTAGAGATGAGGTCTTGCTGCCCAGGTGGGTCTCGAACCCGCGGGCTCAGGCAATCCACTCACCTCAGCCTCCCAAAGGCGCGGGATTACAGGCTGAGCCACCGAGCCCGGCACCATTAGCTTTTATGCATTAACTAGGTGAGCTTTTTAGTTTACTTTTAAAAATATGTTAACTCAATTTCAAGTCTAGCAGAAAACTTGCATTTTCTCCATTTTCATATATTTAAATAACAAATAGTTTTAATATAGTGACAAGATGAAGTAATTCTTTGCTTTATTGTTAATGATTCTCCAAATTTTACTTATATGTTGAGAACTATAACTAGGAAATTAAAAGTGTTTTTTATAAATGTGGCACTTTACATTCAGTCTTGGATCACTGTGTGCTGAAATAGTGCCCCTGAGTAAGTTCCTAATGATGTGGACAGAGTCTCTGATGCATATGAGTCCTTTGTTGATTTCCAAATCACTACGACCAACTATACGTTTTTGGCTCTCCCCTCACTCCAAATTGTGTTCTTATCCTTTAAAAAGCAATGAAGGATATAAATGTACTTAATGCCACTGAACTGAACACTTAAAAATAGTTAAAACTGTCAGTTTTATGTTGCATATATTTCACCACAATTTAAAAATAATGGGAAGAAAATTATGCTAAATCACATTTATTTCCAATGAACATCACTGGTGTTTTAACTTTTTCTGATTTGTGTAGGACTAAATGCCTTGCAGCTATTGCCAAACAGACACAGCACTGATCATGCACTTAGGATGGCTCAGTCATGGTCTGGAGTAACTGGCTTATGACACTACCTGAAGTAATGACTTTATGGAGACGAAGAAAATCAAAGAGATAATATAAATTGCAATCAGAAAAAAAAGAGAAAATAAGCTTTTGATAAAGTACTATTTACTACTTGCATCTTTATGGAGCTTTATCTCCATTTTCTGGATGGTGAAACTGAAACTTACAATACCTCTCCAAAGCCATACAACTAATGATGAGGGTCTTGAACTAGATTTAACTGGATCTGGGAATGTAACGCTGACCAGGACTTTTTCATTGTTCTGCCAGTTTATTGCGTGACTGTAGATGTTATTAATTAGGTTTATCCTTTAGGTTCTTCACTTTAAAGTGAAGGTAATCAGGAGCTAATTAATAAAAGTAATGATTAATAAAAATCATTCTTGTTGTGCATGTTAGTCTCAGGGAAAGGCACTAGAAAATGTAGGATCTTGTAACTGTCCAGGCTTGGTGGCTCAGCCTGTAATCCCAGCACTTTGGGAGGCCAAGGCGAGTAGATTGCCTGAGCCCGCAGGTTTGAGAACATCCCGGGCAACTTGGTGAGACCTTGTCTCTACAATAAATCAAAAATTAGCCAGCCTGTAGTTCTGGCTACTTGGAAGACTGAGGTGGAAAGATTGCCAGAGCCCGGCAGTTGACACTTGGGTGACTGTGAGCGTGCCACTGCACTCCAGCCTGGGCAACGGAGTGAGACTCCCAACTTGGGGAAGAAAAAATAAATAAAAAAGGTCTGTAACTTGTCTGTTATTTTTTATCCTTCCTGTGCAGACACGCCTATCCTGAAGCCAGTATCTTTCTTGCGAAAACGAGACTCAAAGAATTCTTCACTTGAGCCAGATACATCCACACCTTTGAAAAAGAAAAAGGGGTGGCCCAAAGGCAAGAGCCGCAAGCCAATCCACTGGAAGAAAAGACCTGGCCGGAAGCCAGGCTTTAAGTTGAATCGGGAAATCATACCTGTCTCTACTCAAGAGTGCATTGTAGAGCCCATTGTCCCCATTCCTAAGCCTGGACGCAAACCCAAAATTCAAGAGAGTGAAGAAACTGTTGAACCAAAAGCAGACTTGCCCTTATCCGAAGAAAGGAAGGAGCAGGAGACCCACGCAGAGGCAGAAGAGGTTGAGGAGGCAGAGGAGGAGGACACAGCCAGCAGCGAGGCAAGAGCAGCTTCTCCTGGGGATAGCAGCAACAGTCCTGAGCCTGAAACCAAGGAGCCCGAGGTAGAGGAGGAGGAGGAGAAAACCCGTGTCTTAGAAGAGCAGCGGCAGTCAGAGGAAGAGCAGCAGGAGTTGGAAGAACAGGAGCAAGAGGAAGAAGACGAGGTGGCTATGGAGACCAAGCAGCATGAAGACCACGACGCAGATGATGAAGATGATGGTCAGCTGGAGTCCACAAAGGAGAAGGAACTGGAGGAGCAGCCCACCAGGGAAGATGTCAAGGAAGAGCCTGGAGCTCAGGAGTCTTTTTTAGATGCTAACATGCAGAACAGTAGGGAGAGCAGAAAGGATAAAGATGAAACAGAACCAGACTCTGAAGAGGAACAGCCTTCCCATGAGACGTCTGTGGTGTCTGAGCACACGCCAGGCTCTGAGGATGACCACGAAGAGGACTCGCACACTAAAGAAGAGCTCATGGAGTTAAAGGAGGAAGAGGAGATTCCTCACAGTGAGCTGGACCTGGAGACCGTCCAGGCGGTGCAGTCCTTGACGCAAGAAGAAGGCAGTGAGCATGAGGGTGCCTATCAGGACTGCGAGGAGACCCTGGCGGCATGTCAGACGCTGCAGAGCTACACTCAGGCTGACGAGGACCCACAGATGCCCCTGGTCGAGGACTGCCATGCATCAGAACACAACAGCCCAGTCTCCTCTGTGCAATCTCACCCCAGCCAGTCGGTTCGCTCAGTCAGCAGCCCCAGTGTGCCTACTCTTGAGAGTGGCTACACTCAGATCAGCCCTGAGCAAGGGTCCCTGTCCGCACCCTCTATGCAGAATATGGAGACCAGCCCCATGATGGATGTGCCTTCCGTTTCAGACCACTCTCAGCAGGTGGTGGACAGTGGGTTCAGTGACCTGGGCAGCATCGAGAGCACCACGGAGAACTATGAGAACCCCAGCAGCTATGACTCCACGCTGGGTAGCAGCATCTGCGGGAACAGCTCTTCTCAGAGCAGCTGCTCCTATGGGGGGCTGTCCACCTCCAGCAGCCTCACACAGAACAGCTGTGTGGTCACTCAGCAAATGGCTGGCATGGGCAGCAGCTGCAGCATGATGCCTCAGAACGGTGTGCAGCCTGCAGCTAACTGCAGCATCAAGTCACCTCAGAGCTGCGTCGGGGAGAGGCCTCCCAGCAACCAGCAACCACCGCCACCCCCTCAGCAGCCACCGCCGCCGCCACAGCAGCAGCAGCCAGCACCACAGCCTCCGCCACCCCAGCAGCCCCCACAGCAGCCACCACCGCCCCAGCCCCAGCAGCCTCAGCCCCCACCCCCGCCCCAGCAGCAGCCTCCCCTGTCGCAGTGCAGCATGAACAACAGTTTCACTCCAGCTCCCATGATCATGGAGATCCCGGAATCTGGAAGCACTGGGAACATAAGTATCTATGAGAGGATTCCAGGGGACTTTGGTGCCGGCAGCTACTCCCAACCGTCAGCCACCTTCAGTTTGGCCAAGCTGCAGCAGCTGACCAACACCATTATGGACCCGCATGCCATGCCTTATAGCCATTCTCCTGCTGTGACTTCCTATGCAACCAGTGTCTCTCTGTCCAACACAGGACTGGCTCAGCTAGCGCCGTCTCATCCATTAGCTGGGACTCCGCAAGCACAAGCCACCATGACGCCACCCCCAAACTTGGCTTCCACCACCATGAACCTCACGTCCCCTCTGCTGCAGTGCAACATGTCTGCCACCAATATTGGCATTCCTCACACTCAGAGGTTGCAAGGGCAAATGCCAGTGAAGGGGCACATTTCTATCCGCTCCAAATCCGCACCACTGCCGTCTGCAGCTGCCCACCAGCAGCAGCTGTATGGCCGCACTCCGTCAGCAGTCGCCATGCAGGCTGGCCCTCGGGCCTTGGCTGTTCAGCGTGGTATGAACATGGGGGTTAATTTAATGCCAACCCCCGCCTACAATGTCAATTCCATGAATATGAACACCTTGAATGCCATGAACAGCTATCGAATGACACAGCCCATGATGAACAGCAGTTACCATAGTAACCCTGCCTACATGAACCAGACAGCACAGTATCCTATGCAGATGCAGATGGGGATGATGGGGAGCCAGGCCTACACCCAGCAGCCTATGCAGCCAAACCCTCACGGGAACATGATGTACACTGGCCCCTCCCACCATAGCTACATGAATGCGGCGGGCGTGCCCAAGCAGTCACTCAATGGACCTTACATGAGAAGATGAGCAAGACGAACTTGCAGCTAAAAACTTAAATATATATAAATAAAGGAACCTTTTATACTGACAAACCAGAGAAAAATGGACCTTTTTCCAGTTAAAATATTGCTGTAGATTTAGAGGAATTTTTCTTTGGTTTATTTTATTTTTTAGAAAACCTGATCTTTTTTTGGGTTCATTTTGTTCTGGGTTTTGGTTTTCTTCAACAATCTTGAACATTTTACAGTAGAACTCATCTAAAAATGGATTTGGGGATGGGGAAACATGCACAAAATCTTTTCTTAATTAAAAAGAGCCTTACTTTCTTTACACACTATGTGGACAGAATTTGTGTAAAAGTGAATTATCTTTATTTTACAATGTATGTTTCCCCTCACTGTTTGCAGCTCCCAGTGTTGTCATTTTTAAATGTTATATATACATCTCAAGGGTTAACAGACCCTTTCCTCCAGACCCAGCCTTTCATTTCCTACTTCATTCCAGCAGGAGGCACTTAGGGGAGACTCGGAGGGGGACATGGAGAACAACCCAAGCTCCTTAAACTTATTATTATTGTTAATATTATTATTATTATTATTAATAAAGTGAGGCAGGAAAATGCTTCTCCTTTTAAAATCCCCTCCACTCCTCATACACACACACACCTCTTGAAACTGTTCCCCAATAATGTTTCTTTATAGACGAACTTCATTGAAATCTTTGTTGTTCTTGAATCAAGTGTAATATAATTTTTAAAAAAATATTCTCAGCACTCAGAGACACAAAAATACTGTAAGTCTCAATAACAGCAGAATCTCAGAGGAAAGCTGTTTGCAATCCTAACCCAGCCTTTGGAGGAATAGAGATGGTCAATTAACAATCAGAAAGAGGAAATTGCCTCTTGTTTTTTACCACCTGGTGACTCAGCCATACGCACATACACCACCCGCCTCTTGTTTTTAGTATGTACTTTGAAATGCTAACTAAGGGTCTAGATTCTTGAGCCTTTGACGCTGACTGAACTCAAATCTCAAATCGCAGTCCCCAGTGATATGCCTCTTACATTCTTTCATGAAGTGTTGGTGGATGACTGTCCATTTCAGTGATCTGAAAAATACCTGACAAACCTTTGACACTGTTTATGTTGGAAGAGATGACACAGAATGTGTCAGAAGGGAGATCATGGTGTGAGTTTATAGCTCCTTAAATGATACATACCTCTAGTTTTCATTGTCTTTTGAGATCCTGAGTTCATCCTCTATGAGTCAGCGTGCACAAGCGCCTCTCCTGCGAGTGGCTCATGAGAAGAGTGATAGACCCACCACCAGCATCCTAGGGCAGACCCGGGCGGCAGGATCACGACAGGCTCATGTGTTGCTCCAGCTCTGTTCTCTGTTCTCTTGTGTAACCAGTTCGCCCATTCTCTTCCTATTACTTGCTCCAGGGATAGGTAAAAAAATATATATATATACTCCATCATTAGAAGATGGAAACTATTATACCACTTGGTATGTGCAGTCAAATATCCAAGAGGGGAAGAACTGCTTAAAGAAATACCTGTAAGCATTAAATTCTCTCCTTTATTTGTACATTTTATATAGATAAATTTTTAAAGTACTAATTAGGCATTAAATTTTTCAAATGCACAGGTTTGTTGGTTTTTTTATACACTTTAATTGACTTTCTCAATTAGGTGTGTTAGTTAGAAAAGGCAGAATTCCACATCTCCCGCTGTCCACTCTGAGCATGTGCAAGGCCGTAGGACCCGGTTTCTCTGTATATACTACTCCAGTCCCGCCATCTGTAGAATGTCACTGTGCTGCCCCGCCCTACATCTTCCGCTGTGTCATTGCTTCCTGGTTGGGGTGGGGGGGGTCGGGGAGGGAGATATATCGGGAGGAGGGTGGGTCAGGCAGAAGGAGAAGCTGTTGAAATGAGGGCCGTGAATTCAGTTTCTGTTGGTTTGCAGTTGTGTTTGGTTTTGTTTCTTAAAAAAAAAAAAAAATCGGGCAGCTCCCTTTTCCACAAACCTCTTTGTGACTGTAGAACTATTGTAGAAAAAAATGTTCTTTTCTATATTATAAAAGAAATTATCCAACACAGTAATATTGGTACCTGTCATTTTTTCACTTCTGTTTAAAAAAAAATGTATTTTTAGCAAGATAACTTGGGTAATCTTCTAAAAAAGAAATTTAAAAACTCACTGTTAGTGACTTTGATGCCTTTTAAAATAAGAGCTTTTTCATTTCATTCCATCTTTAAAATTTTTTATCTTTGTTGTAGAATATTAAAAACTATTTTAAGAAAGATAAAAATTCTCTTTAAAGAGATCTCTAGAGTGTGTGAATAGAGCTCCAGATGCCTCTAAAAGCCGCATGTACAAATGAAGCTACGTCTATACCTGTCTGTTTATATTTGCTTTTCCTGTTTTGTAACCTCTTTGTACTTTGTTCCTGGTGACTTGTAAGCTAAGGGAAGGGGTGCCTAGATGCCTTTGTATTTCTCCATGTCATGCGCTCCTGGGCCAGGTGGCCTCCCTTCCCCTCCTTGTATGTAATATCTTTTTTCCCCCCTTTCTAGCAAGTACTTTCAAAAGAACTCTGTACATTTTAACATTAAAAAAAAAATAAATTATGTTGAGCCATTTTGGATGTCTGTCTTGCATGTGGAATTTTTCTCCCTTCCAAACGTTGAAACTCTCATTCTTGTTCCATGCCCAGAGACCTATAAACATTAGCCTTTTCAATTTACTCTTTATTATAGAAGTACAAGTTCATGGTCTTTGCTTTGAGAGTCCTGCTTTATGTTTAAATGCCAACAATATGGGTGGTTTTCCCTTTTCCAAAGAAAATGGTATGATAATCTCACTTTGAATTTTGTAGGGAATTCCATATGAATACCTTCTAAAGGGATTTTAATTCACTGAACAACAACAACAAAAAAATGCAAGTCACTCTGCTGAGGCTGGAGAATCACTTGAGGCCAGGAGTTGGAGACCAGCTTAGGCGACATAGCAAGAATCCCTTCTCTATTTTTAAAAAGCAAAAAATAAGTAGCTCCTACACTTTTAGTAAGTTGGAGCAACTGTATTAATCTTCTAACGTAACAATGTTTTAAAGGAAAGTATTGTTATTTTCCCTCATTTCATTTCACCTTATTGTATGATCTAGAAAGATTTGTCATTCTCGTTTTGCCAGAATTCAAGGTCCTGAGCATCAGTGACATTTTTTGGTGTTTTCTCTGAGTTGTACTTTGCTTCTCATCGTTTAGAATTTTGGATATAAGACAGATTACAGGAAATTCAATTTTGCTTTGGGAAATTGACCTCAGTATCCTGTGGTAGAGAGTGAGGCAGGTGCTGGTGTTAATGACTTCCGCACTTCATCTGTTCTGGAGCACTGAGATAGGAATTTAGGAGCTGTATGTGACATTACCCATGGCAGACATTCATTCTAAGCTTCATGTCGTTAAAGTTGCAACAGTATAGTCGTCATCTCCAGAAAAGGAGTAGTTTGTTTTCCTTGGCTTCTTGCTTAAGTATCCATGGGCTGGACGCAGTCTCTGTCACCGTACCATGCTGTCATTAGTGGATGCTCTCAAAAGTGTCCTCACTGCCCTTACTACTGCAGAGTGCCTGCTTTATGTGAATTCAGCATAGAGCAATTAGACTTCTCCGTAAAGGAGTTGATATGACCAAAGAATGCATTATGGACTTTAAAAGATATATATGTACTATATCCCAATTAAATATGATTTTAGCTATATGATGCCATTTATAGCTGACATGAATGAGCTGCTTGGAGTAGGGGCAGGGCTCCTGCTTCCGTGATCTGCCACCTGCAGACATGGGTCCGAGAGGAAAATGATGTGACACGTTGAAGTGTGTGCTACTGGGGCACTGCACTACCCACATTAGGACCACTGTCATGCATGCAGTAGCTGGAGCACCAGAAGCCACTGCCAAAACCTCTCCGTGCACCTTGCACTGCTCACTTCCTTTGTAGCATGGTGACACCCGTGTGTGTGCACTGAGCACCAGAGTCTTGTCAGGCTGATAGTCCTGGCTCTTTAGGAGAAAATTATTTTTTCCTGATTCTCCACATTACAGCTTGGGCAGTGATAATTTTTGTCATATTCCTTTCTCTGGTCTTTACATAATGTACAAGATGTGAGTTGATGATGAGCATAATTGAAAAAAATACTGAAAGGAGAAGCAAAAAAATAACTACCTCTCCTGGGAGAAGAGAGTATGCAGGATCATCACAAGTGGGGGAAAAGAGCTCTGCTTATCCTTAATGTGACCTTCAAGAAATCCACAGGTTCAGGAATCATTTCTGTAAACCAATGCAAAGGATCATTTAGAGTAATATTTTTAATATCAAACATCTGGAATTCAGCATAATCATCCAATTAGAAACCTACTTTCCCAGAGTAAACCCCCCCTCCCCCCATAAATTTCTGTGAAGGGGCAGGACACGCTTGTTACATAAGTTGTGCTTACATAATGTAAAGCAGACCCATGGGCTTTCTTTCCAGAGTAACAGCTACAAAATGGCCTTGATGGAGATTCCTCTCTATGTTCATAGAGCCTACATACTGGTAGACAGATTACATATGGCCTCAAAAAGGTGGCAGCTGTGACTGTGCCTAAAATAAGGAAAGCCTGGGGTGGGGTGGATTGGCTTGAGATCTTTTAGAACACTAGACAGAGATTGTCATAGGAAATGTTTTCCTGTGGCTATTGTGAATAAACCTTCTGAGTGTGAAATCTACACTCATAATTTTGAGGAAAAATATTCTAACCTTTAACATTTTACTAGACATTTCTGGATGTCATATTTAAGCCATGTTTAAAAAAAAAGACATAGTACAAGTTCTCTGGGATGGTGTGTTCCTTTCCCACCATTTTTAGTTTATACGTGCACAAGAAGCAAGCAGGCAGGACCCACTTGATGAGCCGAGAGAGCAGACAGTGCATCTCGCCGCACACCTGTGGGTAACTGGAATTCTATTAATATGCGTGTAAAAACTGACATCTTCATGTTGGGAGACATGTATCATTGGATTACCTCATTTAAATAGCCTTAAAGAGCTTTTTGAGCCCCAATATTTGCGATTTTTAAAAATTGTATTCAAAACTTTTAACTTTATACTCTAAGTTTAAAGTCTGTTATAAGCCGGGCTCATGCCTGTATCCCAGCACTTTGGGAGGCCAAGGCGAGAAGATCGCTTGAGCCCAGAAGTTCACGACCAGCCTGGGCAACATAGTGAGACCTTGTCTCTATTTAAAAACAGCAGCAACAACAACAAAAAGACCAGGTATGGTGCAGTGCATCTGTAGACCCAGCTATTTAGGAGGCTGAGGTGGAAGGATCACCTGAACCCAGGAGATCGAGGGTACAGTGAGCTGTGATCGTGCCATTGCACTCCAACCTGGGTGACAGAGTGAGACCTCTGGCAAAAAATAAAAATAAAGTCTATTGTGAACAAAATAAAGAAAACCATTTATCCATATTTCTTTGCTAAGACTAGGGTTCTACTCCATGTACAAACAAGTTTTAATTGTTTAGTTGGTTTATTATAGTTAATAAAATTGATTTGGTTTAATTTTCTTTCTGAAAAGTTAATAAAACAGTTGTAGTCAATTATATCAAAGTAATTGAATTTGATCATAATTTTCCAAAGAAATGAAAACATGTATTGGTAAAGGTTTTAACTAAAGGCAAGGACTTCTTGCAAAACAGAGTAATTACATGATTTCAAAGAAGTTTGCCTTAGCTATTGCTTAGAGAAAATAACTAAAATTGACATCCTCAAAGAGCTCTTGATTTAAAGTTGTAAATCTGAAAGCTGAATACTATGGAATAAGGAATTGTATCAGAAGAACAAAAAGAATGCAAAGCAAAGCAGAGCCCAACCAGTCACCACCACTCACCTCTGTGGAGTCGCTATGATGGGGAACTCCAACTGTAACCTGTCTTCTGACAGGTGGACCTCCCCTGCTGGGTCTGGTTTGCCCTCAGTGGGCCCCTGTCTAAGCTGCCTCAGCTGCACCTTCAGGGCTCACATGAAGACACAACAATGCCCACGGAGTAAGAGGGCCTTGGTTTCCCTCACATTGTATTTAAACCTTTTCTTATTGTAAAAATAAGTTCCATGGATCATGCATAGCTAAATGAACTTGTGTGAAGTGAAGACCTTGCAGAATAAATCAGGCCCCCAATAAATAGAACAGCAGCCCAGGAGTCCCTCCGCCTGACCCGGAGGTCCTTCCTAATCACAGTCTTCCCTCCCAACTAAAGGTGGGCACCTTCCAGATGTGTGTGGTAAATACGTTCTTAAGTTTTCCTTAAATATTATCACCCAGGTGTGCATTCTTAAGCATCATATATTTATTTGCCTGGTTTTGAACTCTATAGAAATGGAGTCAGACATTTTGCACTTGGCTTCCTTCAACATGTTTGTGATATTTGTTTATGATGTTGGGCATTGCCATTAGTTCATTTATTTTCACTACTGTATAATATTCCATATATGACAAAAACAAATTTATTCATTCCAAAGTTGACAGATGTTCAGGTTCCAGTGTGGGTTATTACATATGACACTGCTATGCTTAAGTAGGTCTGGTGCACATTGGCAGACTTCTCTCACGGGGATATTCCTAGAAGGTAAATTGCTGGATGACAGGAGAGATGTGACTTTACCTGTGCTAGCGAATGCCAAATAGTCTACAGAACCGGCCATGCTATTTTGTTGTTGTTGGCTCCCATCAAGAGCTCTTGCTGGCCGTGCACAGTGACTCAGGCCTATAATCCCAGCACTTTGGGAGGCTGAGGGGAGAGTATTGCCTGAACCCACGGATCCGAGACCAACCTGGGCAACTTGGTGAGATCTCATCTCTACAATAAATAAATAAAAATTAGCTGGGCATGGTGGCGCATGCCTGTAGTTCCAGCTACTTAGAAGGCTGAGGTGGAAGGATCACCTGGGCCCACCAGGTCGAGGCTGCGGTGGCCAACAGTGTGCCACTGCACTCCAGCCTGGGTGACAGAATGAGGCTCCAACTCAAAAAAAAAACAAAACAAAACCAAACCTTTTGCTACTCCACATTTTCTTCAGTACTTCATATTTCGTGTATTTTAATTTCTGCCAATTTGATGTATATGTGGTGAAATCTCTGTGAATTTCTTCTGCATTTCCCTGATCACAGATGAGGTTGAGTAACTTCTCACACGCCGATTGGCTATTTGTAATTCCTGTTTTGTGAAGTGTTTGCTCAAGTATTCTGCCTGCATGACTACTGGGTTGTCTTTTTCTTATTGATTTAGAGGAGACTTTGTATCCTTTGAATAAGCGTCTTTTGCCAGTTGTATATGTTACACATATCTTCTCCCATTCTGTGACTTGGTCTTTCACTTTAATGGTGTCTTTTGATTAATATACATTTTTAATGTTAATGTGTTCCAGTTCAATATCTTCCTTTTTGGGTAGTGCTTTTTCTGCCTAGACTGAGAAATCTTTCCCTACTCTGAGATTATGAAGATATTCTCTGTAGAGTAAATTCTAACAGCTTCATTGTTTTACTTACATAGTTAGAGCTTTAATATATCTGGAATTACTTTTTGTTGATGGTGTGAGGTAGGAGATGAGTTTCAGCTTTCCCGCATGCATCCACAGTTATGACTCCACTTGTTCTTTCTCCACGACTCTACATCAAATTCTATATGCGCATCGGTCTATTTCTAGGGCATTTATTCTGTTTTGTTGATTTATATGTCGATCCTGGCTTAATTACTGTAGCTGTAATACAAATCTTTATATTAAGTAAAGTGAGTCCTTCTAAGTTATTTTTCTTCAGAAGTGATTGACCCGTCTAGGCTTTTTGCAGGTTTATATATTTTTGGAATTAGGTGGGACTACAAGTGTGCATCACTGCACCTAGCTTATTAATTAATTTATTTATTTAGAGACAGGGCTCTCCATTGCCCGGCTGACAGTGGTGTGATCCTGACTCACTGCAACCTCAACCTCTTGGCCTCAAGTGACCTTCCCATCTTAGTTTTCTGGGTAGTTGGGACTACAGGTGTGCACCACCACACCAGGTAATTAAAAAAATTTTTTTGTGGCGGTGGGAGTCCCACTATGTTGTACAGGCTGGTGTCGAACTCCTGGGCTCATGTAATCCTCTTGCCTCAGCCTCTCAAAGTGTGAGCCACTGTACCCAGCCCCATTTTTATTTTTATTTTGTAGACATGAGGTCTCACAATGTTGCCCAGGTTGGTCTCTGGGTTCAAGCAATCCTCCTGTCTCCCCCTCCCAAAGTGCTATGATTATAGGCATAAGCTACTATACCTGCCCCTATGTACATTTTATTTTTATTACACTTATACTTTAAAAAATTATTTGGTGAAAGTTGACAATTTAATAGTGCAATTCTTATATTCATTGAACAGGGTATATTTCTGCATTTATTTAAGACTTTTAAAATTTCTATCACTCATTCTTACTGATTTCTGCATAGGGTTTCTGCACTTTGTTGCCTTTATTCATGGGTACTTAATATTTTTGAAACTGTTAAAATACTAACTTACTGAAAAACTATTTTTATCTATTTCTGACATATAGAAATGTGATATTTATATTTTGATTTGTATCCAGTCATCTTGTTAAACTCAGTAATTCTAATAATTTACCTCCAAATTCTTTTTAATTCTTACCTATATAGTCATATCATCTGTAAAAATGAGAATTTTACTTCTTTTTCAATTTTTTAATACCTTTTTTCTTTGTGAAAAAAGCAGTGAGTCAGACTTTAGTGCAGTGTTAGAAGTCATGAGAGCAGGCACACCCTTAATCAGAAAGGGAATATCCATTCAACTCCTATCTATTAATAAGTCATATGATTTTTTTCTCCCATAATCTATCAATGTGGTCAAAATGTTGATTGTTTTTCTAACGTGAAACCACAGTGTTGGAAAATCTAAATGATTATACATACACACACGCACATAATTAAATCCAAGATGAAAATCTCATACAAGTTAGGAGGGATAAATGGAGTTAATGTACTTTTATGTCTTTACAATGTCTTGATTCCTATTACTGAGAAACCAAAGATGTTTTTTATTTTGAAAGATACATGTTCTAATTTCCAGGGTAGCCACTAAAGGAATAGGATAACTTCCAAAATAATATAAGTAGGAAATGGAATTTAAAAATGTGATAAATAGTAAACCTGAAAAACAGGAACAAAGGAAAGAAAAGAGACAGATAAGGAGATTCAATAGAAAACTCATTATAAACAGACTTAAACCCAAATATCAGTAAATGATTTATAAATTGACCAATTATTCAATTTAAGCCACACAGATTATTGGGAAAGAAACCCCAAAAACCTTACTCTATGCTTTTTACAAAAGGAAATATTAAAAACATAAGAAAAGCAAAGTTGCTTTAAAAAGAATAGGAAAGTTATGTTAGGAAATTACTAACAAAATAAAGCTACCATAGCTATATAAATATGAGACAAAACAGAATTTAATGCAAAAGGATTACCAAGATAAAAGGGGTTACTTAATCATGGTAAACGTTTTAATACATCAATGAGATTTTTAAAAAATCTAAATCCATCACTGGATATGGTGGTTCAAAACTGTAGTCCCAGTGCTTTGGGAGGAGAAGGCAAGAGGATTGTCTGAGCCCAGGGGTTTGAAACCAGCTCTGGCAATTTGGCCAGACCTCGTCTCTACAATAAATCAAAAAAATTAGCCGGGCATGGTAGTTTGTGTCTGTAGTTCCAACTACTTGGGAGGTTGAGGTGGGAGGATCGTCTGAGCCCAGTCAAGGCTGTGGTGGCTGTGAACGTGCCACTGCACTCTAACCTGACTGACAGAGTGAGACCTCAACTCAAAACAAACAAACAAAAATCTAAATTAATATGCCCTTAGTAACATGATTCCAAAATATATAAGGCAAAAATGGACAGAACTATAAGGGGGGAAAATCTATAGTCATAGCGGAAGAACTTTTTAAAAATTAATAAACTTTATTTATTAAAGCAGTCTTAGTTTCACAGCAAAACTGAGCAGAAAGTACAAAAATTTTTTTATCCCAACACATGCACAACCTCCCCCATTATTAACATCCTCCACAACAGTGGTACATTTGTTAAAATCCCATGAACCTACATTGACACATCATTGTCACCCAAAGTCCATAGTTTATATTAGAGTTCACTCTTGTTATTGTACATTCTATGAATTTTCACAAATGTATAATGGTGTGTATCCACAGTTGTTGTATCATACAGAATAGTTTGCCCCAAAATTGCTCTACCTATTCACCCCTTCCCCAACCCTTGGCAACCTCTAATCTTATTACTGTCTCCATAGTTTTGTTTTTTCAAGAATATCATTTGGTTGGAATCACCCAGTATGCGGCCCTTTCAGATTGGCTTCATTCACTTAGTAATAATACACATTTAAGTTTCCTCCATGTCTTTTTTTTTTCGTTGGGGATCTCACTCTGTTGTCCAGCCTGGAGTGTAGTGGCATGATCATGGCTTACCACAGCTTTAACCTCCTGGGCTCAGGTGACCCTTCTGCCTCAGCCTCCTGACTAGCTGAGATTACAGGCATGAACTACCACACCCAGTTATTTAAGTTTTTGGTTTTTTGTTGTTGTTTTTTTTTTTTTACAAAGATAGGGTCCTGCTATGTTGCCTAGGTTGATGTCAAACTCCTGGGCGCAAGCAATTTTCCCACTTTGGCCTCCCAAAGTGCTGGGATCACAAGTGTGAGCCACCATGCCTGGCCTTCCTCTATGTCTCTTCTTGGCTTTACAGCTCATATATTTTTAGTGCTATGAAAAAGACATGGAAGAAAATGAATAATATTCTGGTTATACCACAGTTTATTTACCCATTCACCAATTAAAGGACATCTTGGCTCCTTCGTATGTTGGCAATTATGAATACAACTGCTATAGACATTTGTTCGCAGGTTTTTATGTAGACATAAGTTTTCAACTCATTTGGATAAATACCAAGGAGGGTAATTGCCAGATTACATGGCAAGAGAATGTTTAGTTTTATAAGAAACTGCCAAACTGCTTTCTAAAGTGACTGTACTGTTTTTCATTCCTACCAGCAATGAATGAGAGTTTCTATTGCTCCACTGCTCCACATCCTCACCAAAATTTGTTGTTGTCAATATTTTGGATTTTGGTCATTTTTTTTTTTTTTAATGGAGACATCACCAGATTTTGGTTATTCTGGTAAGTGTGTAGTGGTATTTTATTGGTGTTTTAATTTGCATTTCTCTGATGACATATGCTGCGAAGCATCTTTTCCTATACTTATTTGTCGTCTATATGTCTTCTTTGGTGAGCTGTATGTTCAGGTATTTTGTCCATTTTTCAAATTGGGTTATTCATTTCATATTATTGAGTTTTAAGAGTTCTTTATAAAGGTTAGATGTTGATCCTTTATCAGACATGTCTTTTGAAAATTATTTCTCCAAGTCTGTGACTTGTCTTCTCATACTCTTGAGATAATTATCTTTTATAGAACAAAAGTTTTGAATTCCCCCCCACCCCCGCTCTCTCTACTTCCCAAATTTTTGAATTTTAATGAAGTTCAGCTAAATTATTTCTTTCATGGATTGTACTTTTGATGTTGAATCTAAGAAGTCATTGCTATACCCAAGGTTATATAAGTTTTCTTCTGTTATCTAGGAATTTTGTAGTTTTGCATATAGGTCTATGATTCATTTTTAAACTTTATTTTTATTTTTTTGAGTTGGAGTCTCACTCTGTTACCCCTGCTGGTGTGCAGTGGCATGATCATAGCCCACCACAACCTTGACTTCCTGGGCTCAGGTCATCCTTTTGCCTCAGCCTTTCTAGTAGCTGGGACTACAGGTGTGCACCACCACACCTGGCTACTTTTTCGATTTTTTGTGGAGGTGGGGTCTTGCTATGTTGCCCAGGTTGGTTTCAAACTCCTGGACTCAAGCAATCCTCTCGCCTCGGTCTCCCAATTGCTAGAATTACAGGCATAAGCCACCATACCAAGCTGTATGATCCATTTTGAGTTACTTTTTGTGAAGGGTAGAAGGTCTGTGTCTAGATTCACTTTTTTGCATGTGAATGTCCAGTTGCTCCAGCACCATTTGTTGAAAAGACTACTATCTTTACTTCATTGTATTGCCTTTGCTACTTTGTCAAGATCTGTGGAGCATACGTATGTGGGTCTATTTCTGGACTCTCTCTTCTGTTCTACTGATCTGTTTGTCTGTTCTTTCACCAATACCACTCTGTCTTTATACTGTAGCATTATAGGAAGTCCTGAAGTCAGATAGTGTCAGTCCTCCAACTTTGTTCTTCTCTTTCAATATTGGGTTGGTTATTCTGGGTCTTTTGCCAATAAACTTTAATATCAGTTTGTTGATAATTAACAAAATAACTTGCTAGGATTTGGGGATTACATTGACTCTGTAGATGAAGTTGGGTTGAACTGGCATCTTGATAAAATTAAGCTTCCTAGTCAGGAAATGGAATATCTCTCCATTTATTTAATTATACTTTGATTTCTTTCATCAGAGTTTTGTAGTTTTTGTCATAGATCTTATACATATTTTGTTGAATTTATACTTAAGTATTTCATTTTGGGGAGTGCTAATGTAAACAGCAATGTGTTTTTAATTTTGAATTCTATTTGTTTATTGCTGGTATATTGTAAAGTACATAGTGGAAGATTTTACTTACTTTTTTAAGTAAATGATAAAACTAGAAGGCAGAAATCAGTCATGATATGAAATAATTGGACAAGAGTGACAAAGCTGTTCTATGGACATATACAAAACACAGCATACAACAATAGCAGAAGAAGTAAAAGAAGCCAAATAAAAATGCATACATAGGACACCAAAAAAGCATAGACCATAAAAGCAAAAAACCAAAAACCAAAAAACAAAACAAATGGATAAACTGAGTATCATCCAAAAGCTTCTGATCTTTGCAAGACATCCTTAAAAAATGAAAGGTGTGGCCACAGGCTGAGAGATAGACATATTTACAATACATATATCTGCCAAAGGATTTGTATCCAGAAGATATACAGATCCTGTTCAACTTGATAATAAGGTAAACAACCAAATTTAAGAAAGAATGGACAAAAGATTTTAACAGACGTCAAAGGAGACATAGGAATGATCAATAGTATGTGAAAAGATGTTAATATCATTACTCAGCAAGAAAATGCAAATGAAAACTACGAGATACCATTTCACATGACCAGAATGAAAAAGCCTAAAAAGTGACCATGTTAAGTGGTGACAAGGCTGTGGAGACATCTGTATTCTCATATATGAACATAGAAGAGCACAGCCATGGTGAAAAGCAGCCTGGCAGCATCTTAAAAAGTTAAATATACTCTCATCATATACATCCTGGCAAACCCTCTCCTCGGTACTTGCCAAAGAGGAATGGGAACATGTGTCCACCCAGAAACTTCTACAATGACACCCATAGCAGCTTAGGTCACACAGGACCAAACACTGAAGAGCCCAGGTGTTCACAAGCTGTGGAGTAAATGAACAAATGTGGCATGGCCATGTGACAGGATGCTAACTGTGCAAAAAAGAATGCGTGTGGTGATACGTGTGAGTCCCCAAACCCTTGGCTGAACAAGAGATGCCAGAAACAAGAGTACAATTCAGTATCCTCCCACTTATATAAAACCTTAGAAAAGGTAACACAATTCTATAGTAACAGAAGCAGATCAGTGCTTGCCTAGGGGTGAGGGGAGAGATCAATTGCAAAGGGGTTCAAGGGACTTTTAGAGGTGATGGAAATATTCTGTATCTAGTCAACACTTATCAATGCAAAGACAATTTTACTGTATATAAGTTATACCTCATCAAATTTAGTGTTTTTTTGGTTTGTTTTGGTTTTTTTGAGTTGGAGTCTCACTCCATTGCTGAGGCTGGAGTGGCATGATCACGGCCACCCCAGTGTCGACCTGCTAGGCTCTGGCTATCCTCCTGCCTCAGCCTTCCAGATAGCCAGAACTACAGGCACGTGCTACCACACCCAGCTACTTTTTTTAATTTATTGTAGAGACGAGGCCTTGCCAAGTTGCCTGGGCTGGTCTTGAACACATGGGCTCAGGCAATCCACTCGCCTTGGTTTCCCAAAGTACTGGGATTACAGGCTGAGCCATTGAGCCTGACTCAAATTTGATTTTTAAAAAACGGGAGATATGTGTATGCCCGTGTTCATAATAGCAATGTTTACTATAGCCAAAAGGTAGAAACAACCCAAAACTGTATGAATGAATGAATAGATAACAGATGTGGTATATAGACACAACGGAATATTATTCACCCTTAAACAAGAAGAAAATTCTGACACAATGCTACAACATGAATGAACCCTGAGAGCATGAGGCTGAATGAAAGAAGCCAGTCACCAAAGGACAAATTCCACTTATGCGAGGTACCTAGGGAAGTCACATTCATAAAGACAGAAAACAGGATGGAGACTGCCAGGGACTGGGGGTGGGTGGGGAGCAGGGAAGAGTGGTTGTTTATTGGCTGCAGAGTTACCGTCTGGGAAGAGGAAAGAGTGCTGAAGGTGGGTGGTGGTGATGGTTACACAACAATGTGTGTACCTAATGCCACTGAACTGCGCACTTAAAAGTGGTTAAAATTGTAAAATTCATATTACATATATTTTACCACAATTTTAAACATTTTTAAAATGCAAGGGAATGACATCCGTTTTTCCTTTTTTTTTTTTTTGATCCTCTTTTATCTATTTATTTATTTTAATTTAACAACATTTTTATTGAGGTAAAATATGCATTTATAATTTACCAGGGAGTGATACTCTAAGTAAGTAACACTTGTGCCCTCTGTGGGGAGAGAAGGGGCTCTCTGTTCATGTATCATGTGTGTTTGTGACTGAGGGTTTGGGTGCTGGTGATATTCATTTCTTGACTTGGGTAGTAGATACATGGATGTTTGGCTTCATAATAATTTACTGAACCGGCATTTATGTTTTATGAACTTTTATGAATTACAAAAAAATGGTTAAGAAACTTCAAACCTCCTGGACCCAATTCCTGGGCTCTTCCCATTAAAGTATTTTATCTTTCAATACACTTCTGAAGACAGGTACAAAATGTCTGTGCAATGGTATCATCATTGTGTGTGGCCTGGGACAATTGAGAGAGGGCACACTCCAAACATATATGTTAGGTTGTAAACTCTGTGTGTTTATTTAAATGTCCATTTCACCCAAGGAGAGAATAACCAAATGGTCACCGTGTTGTGGAAGTAAGTGCTGTGGAGGCTTTGCAGGAGGTGGCACTGGAGCTAAGCCTTAAAGGACAGGTAGATCTTCCATGGCTGGAAGAAAGAGGTCTAGGTAGGAAACCCATGACCACAGCATAAACAGGGGCACAGCCAGCCCAGGGCCAAGGGCAGTCAAGGATTGCTGGAGCCCTGGTAGCTGCAAGATGAGGAAGAGAGGTCAGTTTGGTGGCAGAGGCCTTGAGTTCGTGTTTTCCATTCAATACGTATTGTCACTGCCTGTGTTCTAGGCACTGTTCTGGAATCTGGGGATGTGGCAAAGAGCAGAACAGACAGAACCCTGCTGCACGGACCTCGAGGCCCAGAGAGCGCCACAATTCAAAAAAAAAAAAAAGAAAAAGAAAAAACAGGGTGATCCTGTTGTGGTGATATAGGCAGAAGCTCTCCAAGCTAGACTTTGTGATAAAAGTAATAGAAAGAAAGTCATCTTTCATCTGTGTAATAAAATGAGAGAGGAAAACTAACTGACAGACACACACATCCACAGACATGTCCCCCCGAGATGTGCCCAGAGATGTCCCAGAAGACACAAGGGTCTTTCTCACCAAGGCTGCTCTTGAGGAAGAGAACAGAGGAGTGTGGGCAGAGGTAGGAGTTGAAGCTCCCTTTTACGCAGTGCTAATCCTTCAATGTGTGAGTATCTTCTTTCTTCTAACCACTAGCTAATTACTGCTGAAAATACATCTTCAAGGTCCTTCTCCAGCTGCTCTGTGCTCTCCTGCATCTCTCTTGCATCTCACAGGTTGTGCATCTAGTAAGAGATATTTACTTCTTCCCAATGCTCCACATTAATTCTTCCACTGAGAGTCCCTCCATCCCCACCCGACCCTGCTGCCCAGGGCCAGGTCCATCTTCCTGCTGGCCCTTTAGGCACCCCAGACCAGCAATCAGAGCTATCTCTGAGGAATAATTGGTCCCCATCTCACCTTTGTTGGGTCTTTTTCTCCACTTAAAAAAAAATGGTAACCTATACATAACATTAAAATTTAGCCTCTTAACCATTTTTAAGCATACAGCAGTATTAAGTACATTCGCACTGCTGTGCAATTATCACCTCCGTCCACCTCCAGAACTTTCTCATCTTCCCAAACTGAAACTCAATACCCATTAAACACTAACTCCCCGCCCCCGTCTCCTCTCACCCCCTGCCAATCACCATTCTACTTTCTGTCACTGAATTTGACTCTCTGGGTACCTTGCATAAGTGGTATCATGCAACATTTGTCCTTTGTGTCTGCTTCTTTCCCTCCCAATGTCCCCAATGCTCATTCGCATTGTAGCCAGTGTCAGAATTCCCTTCCTTTCTCAGACTGAATAATATTTCATTGTATGTATGTGTCACATTTTGTTTATCCAATCATGACGGATGGACTGTTTGGTTGTTTATACCTTTTGGCCATGGTGACGAAGGCCACTATGAGTGCAAGTGTACAGATATCTGTTTGAGTCCAATACTTTTGAGTATGTGCCCAGAAATGGGATTGCTTGGCCATATGGAATTCTGTCTAATTTTTTGAGGATTTGCCACACTATATTCCACAGCAGTAGTTCAGTTTTACATTCCACCAACAGGACAGTGGCACTCCAATTTCCCCACATCCACAACAACACTTATTATTTTCTGGTTTTTTGATAATACCCATCCTAATGGGTATGAAGTCATATTTCATTGTGGTTTTGATTCATATTTCCCTTATGATCAGTGATGTTGAGTTTTTTTCCCATGTTCTTATTGCCTTTTTGCATATTCTATTTGGGGAAATGTCTGTTCAAGTTCTTCACCCAATTCTTATTTTATTTTTTTGTCATTGAGTTTTGCAATTCCTTGTATATTCTAGATAGTAATCCCTTCTCGTAAATGTGATTTGCAAATATTCCATTCTGTGGGTTGTCTTTTCACTCTGGGGTTTTTTTTTGGGGGGGTGGTTATTTTTTTTTTTTGAGTAGGAGTCTCACTCTGTCACCCAGGCTGTAGTGCAGTGGCATGTTCATGGCTCATTGCAGCCTCGGCTGCCTGGGCTCAGGTGATTCTTCTGCTTCAGCCTTCTGAGTATCTGGGACTACAGCCACATACTGCCACGCCTGGCTAATTTTTGTGATATTTTGTAGAGACGAGTCTCACTATGTTACCCTGATCTTGACCGATCTTGACCTCCTGGGCTCTAGCAATCCTTCTGCCTCAGCCTCCCAAACTGTTGGGATTACAGACGTGAGCCCTTGTGCTCAGCCTTGTTTCTTTAAAGGTTGCACAGGACTCCACTGTAGGATGTGTCATGACACCAGGAGGCCAACTCAATCCACACTTTCTTGTTCCTGTGGCCTCTCAAGTGCCTGGCAGGAGCACAGGGCCTGAATGCCATGATTCGCTTCTCTGTACAGGACTGTGCAACAGACTTGCTCAACAAGAACACTGTGTGTGATGAGACTGCTGCCCCTCCCTGCATGGGCCATCCCTTAAATTCTTTGGGCCTGCACAACCTCCCCCACCCTCTGCGTGTGCTTTCATTTGCTTCTTTTCACCAAGGAATGAGGGGGCTTGTATGTGAAATTTTCGGAGTCCCATCCTCTGATCCGCCTTTCCTTTGCCCTCTGTCACAGTTGAGATGCAAGGGAGCTGCAAGGGACACAAAGGGGACAGGGAGTGAGGCATGTGTGAATGGGCACGAGAGTTTCCATGCCACTTACCTGGGAGGATGATTCCTGTCTTTCCAAACTCTGTTATATTCCCTGGAATCACCACACAAGCCCTTAGTTTGCAAAAGCGGGAGCCCAGAGCAGCAATCTAGAAATTCTAGGAGGAAAAATGAAAAGGTCAAGCAAAGCCCAAAGAATTTATGATCCTTTTACTAAAGAAATGCCAGGACTGCTGTAGCTACCCTGATGCAGTACAAGTGTTCTAAATAGTATTATATGAACTACAATTTGTAAGTCTAATCACATTTCACAAGCATGAGAAGAAAACCACTATTAGGAAAATGCACACTGAATCCTTCCAAACAAAATGTTTAAAAAAACCTTTCAGTAAAACAATCACCCTTCCCTTTTACCTTCTGCCTTTGGTTGATGTTTTTGGCTTTTAAACTTTTTATCTGTTGAATCTTCTTAAAACAGGGCCCACAGTTACAGAAGATTCACGGGAGGAAAAAAAAGTCTGCATTTATGCCTCTCAGGGTGTGTTTTTAAATACCAAACAGAAGGGCAGGAGGGAAAAAAAGCGATATGCCTTCTGGAACCAAAAAGAGGTTAAGAAACAAAAAGACTTTTTGCAGTTGAATTGAAGGAAAGGTAGCAGGCAGGAAACAGGCTGCTAATAAATGAGCAAAAGTGACATTAGTGATGATGACAATTGTTTTGGATGATAAGGTCATTTTCAAAGCTCAAGAAAAAATATTTTCCTATAAATAATCAAATAAAAAATATGAGCACCAGAATGCTCTGGAGGTCTCTCAACAACCATTGCGGTCTTCCTTAATTTACTGAGTGGTCACCTATTGATGATAGACGTCAGTGATGTTAATGAACACAATGCGGGCTGTGTACCGGACTGTGTCAGAGGCACGGGATAAATCAGAGAAAAAACCAGACGAAACTTCCGGCTCTCACAGGGCTCACACTTCAGGGACACGCAGGTGAGGAACTCTGAGTGATCACACACAGTGTGACAGATATTGACACCGGCAGAGGGCAGAGCACTGCAGGGAGCGGAGAGGAAGTGTAGGGTAGAGGGAGATGAGCTGGATAAGGTGCTCAGGGAAAGTGCTGTTACGAGTCGGGTTGTATCCTCTGGAGTTCGTATGTTGAGGTTACAACCCCCATCACCTCAGAACGTGACTGCATTTGGAGACTGGGGATTTAAAGAGGTGATTACGTTAAAATCAGGTCATTAGGGTGGGCTCTCCTCTGATATGACTGGTGTCCTCATGAGAAGAGATTGGGACAGACGTCCAGAGGACTGTGTGAAGGCACAGAGAGGAGATGCCATCTACAAGCCAAAGAGAGAGGCCCCAGAATAACCCAACTCTGCTGACATTTGATCTTGGACTTCTAGCATCTGGAATTGTGAGGAAATCCATTTCTATTGTCTAAGGTCACCCAGGCTATGGTGCTTTGTTGTGGCAGCTCAAGCCGACTGATACAAAGACCTCACTGAAAATACAACTTGTAAGTAAAGGTCAGAAGAAAGTGAAGGAATAGCCAGGGAGATGGGTTGGGGGGGCAATGCAAAGGCCCTGTGGCAGGAAGAGGCCCCCTTGTGGCTGGAGGAGAGCAGAAGGGTGTCAGAGAGGTAGAAGGAGCCCCTTTGGCTTTCATTCTAAAACAGGAAAGTATTGGGGGGTTTTAAACAGGAGTGCGACGTGGTCTGACCTAATTCATACGAAATCATGCTGGCTACTGATTGGAACAGGCATCAGATAGATGAGGGGGGAGCAGGAACCAGCTAGTGGGCTGGCAGGGGGCCGGCCAGAGGCTGAGTTCTGGATGTCTTTGGAAGCAGATTTGGTGGGACTGGTCAACGAAGCTCATGTGGGGAGAGCCAAGAGGACTCCTGTGTTTATGCCCTGAGCCACCCCAGGCATGGAGCTGGCATAGTTGGGATAGGTGAGGCAGTGGGAGGAGCAGGAGGGACAGCAGGACTGAGCTCCAGGCAGGTTGGGCCAGAGGAGTCTAAAAAACCGGCTGCTATCCCTTGCAGTCAATCAAAGATGAGAGGCAGGAACTGGGAGAAAAGGGAGTTTAATGTCTGCAATGAGGTTACAGGGAGATGGGTCAACATCAGTGTCAAAAACCTGCTCAAAGCAACACAAGTTCATTCTAGTATTTACACCCCAAATTCATAGCTTTTCACGCACCTCTAGTTAAGACTAAGAAGCCCATGTGCAGTTTCAGCATGACTTAGAATTTTCTGACCATGCTAACATTTCTTGGTATGTGACCACTGCTGTGACTTAAAGTCTCCTGATCGTGCTGACATTTTTAGATAATATTCTGGAATTTACATGTCATTTTGCAGTTCTCCAGCAGAAGGGGCAGACAATGGCAACATTTGGAAGGAAGGAAAAGTCATCTTTAAAAATGATAGCTTTAAATTGTTTAAAAACCCATTTGTAACAATCCAGAACCCTGACCTGTAACAGAGGTGGGCAATGGACACTGAACCTGGGGGAGGGTGTGGCTGATGGTGCACATGGGAGCTATGAGCAGATGTGTTTAACCCACAAGGCAGACAAGAACACCTGGGTGTGGTATAGGAAGGACCGTCTTCAGGGTCAGGCCCCATCGCCCCCTATTCAAAGTCAGGGGCAGTGAGAAGGAGCAGTCAGGAGGGCCAGAGAAGCCAGCTGCGTGGGTCTTGGGTGCCAAGGGGATCTGTGCAGGGGATGGGGAGCATCAGTGGGGCCCTCGTGAGTGAGGAGATGGGAAGAGGTGTCTAAGGCCAAGATGGACACTGGCATCCTTCCTTCCCCATCTCCCTTCGTCCCACACACACTGTGGCAGTCCTCTGTGCCGGTATGTGCCAGCTGCTTTGGTCGTGGGGGCAATGAGCCAGGCCTGTACCCTCTCTCTGCCGTGTCCCCCTCACTCAGTTGGGCCACATGGCCTGGCTCCCGGGACTGCCTCTGAGCCCTCACTTCTGTTACATCTTGGCACCAAGGCTGACTCATTTCCCACAGGAATGACTGTGCTCCCCTGGGGGTCTCTGAACTCTTTCACTGAGCACAAACCACAGGGCCCACTCCTGGGGTGCCTGCTCAGGTGACACTGGGCCTGTCACTCAGCTGTGCTCCATCGTATTTCCTGTGACCCTGGGTGGATGTGAGGATTACATGGGACCAGGAACACAGAGCCCAGGCTGGTGCCAATGGCAGGTCCCATCCCTGGACAGAGAGTAACCAGTGGCACATGTGGGGGCAGGCACACACAACTGACTGGGGATAGAAGGAAGCCCTCTCAGAAGGGCACGTCTGTCCACGGGTCCTATGGGTCATCTGGGGGGGAAGGGCTCGGTATCACCTGGTGGACCCACCTGGAGGACAGGGAGAACCTTGAGGTAAAACGGCTGGCCAGCAGCAGGCATGGCTGAGGTGGGGACAGCAAGCCCTTCCCTGAGGTAGTAAGGGTGAGACCGGAAGCCAGAAAGAGGCCGGGTCTGGGGGAGCCTAGCAGCTACCCAAGGAATCCTTTCCTTCATTCTGCAGGGGAGAGGAAGCTAGTTGCCAAAGGACTTTAGTAAAGGAAGGAGGGGAGTGCTAGGGGTTGAAGTATGCTCCACCAAAAGATACTGTGACTCGAATCCCCGGAGCCTGTGATAGTGACCTTGGGACTTGTCACTTAACTGTGTGTGTGTAACATATTTTACAAAGAGTCTTTGTTGATGACTAAATTAAGATAAGGTCATAAATGTGGGCCCTCGTCCCAAATGACTGGTGCCTTAGAAGAAAGGGACATCTGGTCACAGGGACAGACACACAGAAGGGCAGTAACAGGAAGACACAGGGAGGAGACCATCTCCAGCCAAGAACAGCTGGAAGTGAGGCCTGAAGCAGGAGCTCCCTTGCAGTCCTCTGAAGGACCACCATGAACAGCCTGACCTCAGACTTCCAGCTTCCAGGACTGGAAGGTGATACACTTCTGCTGTCTGCTCCTGGTTCGTGGCACACCGTGGCGGCAGCCCCGCAGGCTGTACCCATGAGGGCTGAGGGTGGTGAGGAGATGAGACCGTGGGGGCTGCCCCACCACCGACATATGGGAGGCGGGGAGTCACTGTCATGGTCCAGGGATGACTGCCGAAGGCCTGCAGAAGGATGGGGGCCCGACAGAGGGAGAAGGGCAGTTTTGGGCTTAGGGGTAGACTCCTGCCTCAATGTGCAGCGTGCCACTTGGCTTAGAAGACGGGACTTAGGTGTCAACAATGGCTCTGCTAGGACCTGGCCTGTGGTGTCTGTGTAGACCCACCATGGGGATAGAGTGCCCACTGCCGTCGGGAGGCCACTGGATTGGACACCGTGCACATGTCCATCCAATGAGAATGGCAAATCAGCTGATGCACACGTGTATGATGGAAAACTACACATCCTGGAGAAGAGCTGCTGGACTCATCTCACAGATGAGATGAGGGGGGACCCCAAAAAAGCTGGAATTATCTTTTGGAGGGTGGGCCCCTTGTAGTACACTTGGAATTTGTTCCTCCAGATCAAATGGTGAGCCAAAGTTTTATCTGGAAGTTTTGAGACACGATTTGTAGAAAAAACATCCCAAGTTGTGACAAACACGTGACACCATGACAACGCACCTACTCACAGTGAGCTGAGTGTTCAGCAGTTGCTGACCAAAAGCAGCATGATCCCCATGCCCCACCCTCCTTATTCACCTGATCTCACCCCAAGCGATTTTTTTCCCCAGATGAAAAAAGTCCTTAAAGGGAAAAGTTTTGCCGATGTGGAAGAGATTAAACAAAAAATGGCAGAAGAACTCAAAGGCATCAAAATTGACGAAACTGTTTTGAGCAGTGGAAAAAGTGTCTTGATAGGTGTATTGCATCAAATGGAGAATTCTTTGAAGGTGAGAGAAGTTTAAATATGTAAGAATAAATACACTTTTTTTTTTTTGAGTCAGAGTCTCACTCTGCCGCCCAGGCTGGAGTGCAGTGGCATGCTGATGGCTACTGCAGTCTTGAACTGCTGGGCTCAGGTGATCCTTCCACCTCAGCCTTCCAAGTACCTGGAACTACAGGAACATGCCACCATGCCTAGCTTATTTTTTGATTTATCGTAGAGATGAGGTCTTGCCAACTTGTCCAGGCTGGTCTCGAACCTGTGAGTTCAGACAATCCTCTCCCCTCAGCCTCCCAAAGTGCTGGGATTATAGGCGTGAGCCACTGCACCTGGCCTAATACACAGATTTTTATAAGTAAATTTATGTATTTTGGGTCCCTCCTCGTGTTATATGATTCCAGTTATCTAAGCTTCAAAACCAAGGCAGAGTTAATCCAGGGTGGAGGTCAGAGCAGGGCTTGCCATTTGAGGAGGGTGCTTCTGGGAGGCAGGAGGAAGCACACTGGGTGCTGGAGTGCTGGCCCAGTGTTTCTCAGCTGTGCACATGTGCTGATGGTTGTACACCAGGGACAGAGGCTGCAACCACTGCTGCCAGCCCTCCACACCTGCTGAAGCAGTGCTGTCTTTCAGGAGGTGTCTTGGTGGTGTGATATGCAATGCTGAAGCCTAGTTTGGAAGAAAGACTGGAATCTAGAGGGCAGTGGGATTAAGGGGCATAGGAGAGGACAGGGAGCTCCATGGAATACCCAGATTTCTGGCCTGAGGTGCCTGGGTCAATGGGGAAGCCTTCAACTGGGGACTGAAATGCCAGGAGGGGACGCTGATGTTGCGACTTCTGATAGCGCCTGTCTGGGAGGTGCTGGGTGTCCTCCTCATCTAAGTCTTAAGAGAGGGTTGGTAGGGCCAGAGTTACAGATCTGAACTCGTGGGTGCTGGTGGCAGCCAAGATGAAGATTGTATTGGGAGAGGGATTACACTCAAACAGGGCCCATACGGACATTTTCATTAATAAATCCTAAGGAAAGCACTCAAGAGACAGTAGGGGAACAAGGAGAAAGAGGCCTCAGGGACTAGGGAGGCATGTAACCAGGTCAAGCTCTAGGAGTCAAGTTCAAGATGGGAATGTGAGGAAGTTTCTGTGGTGGGACAGAGTTCAGAGAGCAGCGTGAAGTGGGGAGGGAGCACTCTGCTCTGGCTCTAGCCAGCAGCTCCTGTGGAGGGAAGGGGCTGATGAAGTCGGTGCTGGGGAGCCACAGGCCAGAGGCTCAGTTGGGAGATAGGTAGGGTAAGGCCGCCTGCCCCCTACTTTCCCAGGGGGTGGGAGGGACCAAGACCCAGAGAGGAACCAAAGGAAAGGCTCACAAGGAGTGGGCACAGATGAGTCTGGATGGGGGAGGAGAGGATGTGCTGAGGACATACAGCCTGGGGGCTTCCATCTCACTAGGAAGTGGAGACAGTGTAGCGTGGAGGGGACAGAGGAGAGAGGAGGCCCGGTCTTGGGTGAGAAGAACAGAGAGGACAGCAGCTGCTGGAGCCACCCGCAGACCCGAGGGCCCAGCCCAGGGTGCGTAAAGGTGAGAGTTCTGTCCCAGCATTTTCTGGGTCCAGATGTTAAACTTGATCCCACTTTCCTGTTTTCTCTGAACACTTTGGCTCAGAGCTCTTTTATCTCTCCAAATTCCACCCCAGAAAATGCAATTACTGGAAGGCTGTGTTGCCTTCATCTGTAAACCTCGGACAGGAAATGAGGAGTTCTTGCGCTCACGTTCACCTTTGCCTGAGCTCCTGACATTATTCTGGATAAGCACAGCGGAGAGTGAAAGCTCTCCTCAAATATTTGAAGGGCTGCCTCACAGGAGCAGCATCAGAGGGCAGAGCAGGGCTGGTGTGCATACTCCCCAGGGGCTGGCTTGACCTCTGTAGGGAAAGATTTGGTTTGGCACAGGAGAGTGGTTAGAGAACCCTCCTGCTGGGCAGGAAATGACAAGGTAGTTCCTTCTGATTCCGAGATTCTGATTTTTCATTTGCTTTTCTGTCCCATGCTCTCTCCTCGATCAAACCTGATCTGAACACTTATAGGGTGTGGCGCTGAGCTAGATGGCTGGGACCCCAGAATGACTGGGCCATAGACTCTGCCTTCAGAGGGCTCAGGGCTGGTAGCTGGTAGACACTGGTTGGCTTCTTCTTTCCTAAAAGGGATTAAATGTGCAGGGACAGAAACTGCCAGGGCCACCCTCAGTTTAGGATATTAGCTCTAACACAGCAATAATAGCACAGTCTCTAAACATTGACTGTTTGGTTCAGATCCCAGGTCCATGAGATACTAGCCATTGATCTTTTTTTTTTTTTTTTTGAGTTGGAGTCTCACTCT
>NW_007258783.1:227336-231741 GCF_000164805.1 Carlito syrichta
GGGTCTCGAACCCACGGGCTCAGGCAATCCACTCACCTCAGCCTCCCAAAGGCGTGGGATTACAGGCTGAGCCACCGAGCCCAGCTTGCCATTGATCTTGAATAAGCTATTTATTCACTCTGTGCCTCAGTTTCCTTACCCGTAAAATGGTGATGATAATGGCGTCTGCCCCAAGGAGTTGTTATGAGGGTTAAATATGCTTAGAAGAACGTCTGGTGTGCTCATTATGTTTTAGCTATTTATATTATTTAGCTCAGGAGACAGCTTTTATCTTGAGAAGCTTTATTAATTATTAATAATGTTTCTTTTAAAAACACAAATCGGTCCAGTTGCATAAATGCACACACACAGGATGAGGCTGGGGACCAGCTGGAAATCCTAGGGAAGAAAGCACAGATAGAAATATGGATTCCCTTTCCCTTTATTTAACAACTCAATGAACAGGTTCCACTGAAATGCCGAATTTCCTTGAGTAGTCAGCATCCCTGTGGGGAAAGAAAGAAGAGGAGCTCTGGGCTGTCTCTGGGACTGAGACCATATTCGTGTTCCATGCCACCTCCTTCAAACTTGAGCGAACAGCTGTCTTCATCCATGGGCTGGTGACATGCATCATGGGTGCACGTGGGACTCTGTGACTCCTGATAAATGTCAAGAGGACCCTGAGAATGAACTCCAGCTGAGACACTTCACGGAGGGACGTAACTGTGGAGGAGGTGGCCCACTGGGGACCACGTTGGGGCCATCTCTTGACTTGTCTTTTGATACTATGTGTGGGTTACTGTGGGTTCTGTTTCTGTGACTTAAGAGTAGCAGGTTGGCCCTGTGGTTGCCTGCCTGGAGATGTTATTTTATGTGTCCAACTCAGGTAGTTACTATTATCACTTCCATACTCAAAAGAAGCAGCTGAGTCACTGGCAAACGTGGTCACCTGACAGACCCTTTTACGTCAGACTCTGTGTAATGCAGCTTGGGTTTGAGTTCTGACTCTGCCTCACCAGAGTGTGATCTCAGGGAAGTCACTTAAACACACTCAGCCTCTCAGCCTGTCTTACCTCCTTTGTGGTACTATAAAGGAATTTCCGGGGCTGGGTAATTTATAAAGAAAAGAGGCTTATTTGGCTCATGGTTCTGCAGGTTGTACAAAAAGCATGGCACCAGTATCTGCTTCTGTGGAGGGCTTCAGGCTGCTTCCACTCATGGTGGAAGGTGAAGAAGAGCTGCATATGTAGATCACATGGTGAGAGAGGAAGCAAGAGAGAGCAGGGAGGTGCCAGGCTCTTTTTTACAACTGGCTCTTATGGGAACTAATAGAGAGAGAACTTACCCCCCACCCCAAAAGAAGGCATTAATCTAATCATGACCCAAATTCTTCCCATAGGGCCCCACCTCCAATACTGAGGATCGAATTTTAACATGAGATTTGGAGGGGACATACATCCAAACTATATCACAGTCTCAGCATCCTCAATGGAAAACAGGAACATCGATGCTTCTGTTATGAGAAATGGACATTTGGTGAATGATTAGCAGTGCCTGGAGCATAGTAAACAATCAGGGCAGTGAATGGTGATGATGATGATGGTGATGGTCTGCTGTAATGAGAGTGTCTAGAAGGACTGCATTGTCAGTCCTCTGAACAGGAGTGAGGATGGCCCTCTAGATGCTGAGATGCAGACAGTGCCCTGACCCCTATTTCTGCAGGAACTCAGCTGTTGTGCCTGCCTCCCACCTCCATTACCCTGGTATCCAGATCAGCCTGGTAGTGCCAACAGCTTCAGACACTGCTCTCCCCTCTTCCCTCTCTCAGCCTGAAATCCTCTCACTGAATAACAGGATCTAGGGAACTGCCTTACAAGCAGATTCTGGACACGGACAGAACTTCCATCTTGCCCTTACTGGGGTTTTTGAAAATCCAGGGCCAGTGCCACCACCCTGAGTGGTGATTTGAGAGGAACTCAGCCAGAAACTCTGTACTTACTGCCACTGTCTACCATTCCTTCGTGATAGTGATTTCCCTGAACTCAGAATCCTGGGGACTTATACACCATCTGGTCCAGCCCTTCACTCCTTGCATTAAGAATCTGAAGCTCAATGCAGCACCTGATGTTTCACTGAAACACTTCACATTCACCGACTCCCCTTGTCCTTCTGGCAATCATTCGAAGAAGGTATTCTCAGTATCCTTGTTTATAGATAAGGAACTGAAGTGAGTTAGTGCAGTGCGATGATTTAAGCACGGCTATGGGTTCAAGTCCTGGCTCCACTATTTACTAGCAGTGTGACTTTGAACAAGGTCCTCAACCTCTCTCTGTAATTCACTCCCCCAACCTCTACCTGTGAAATGCTGATAATGCGTGGTGCAGTGGAAATGGTGCTACACAGTTATGTACATAGTTGACATGTTGAATCTTTCAATACATGTTGATGGAGCCTCTGGGCGTGGGGCACTGTGTAAGGTGAGCAAAGCCAGGAGCTGTCCCTTCCCCTGTGGAGCTTGAAGTCTAGTGGGAGGGATGTGCATCAGTCCCAGGCAGCATTCCAGTGTAAACTCTCACTCCTGGCAAGCACTATGAAGGAGACACATGGTGCTGTGGTGAGAAGGCAGAACCAGGCTGGGACCCTTGGGGAAGGGAGGACTGCTTCTCAAGATATGAAGATTGATATGGAACCAGCCAGACTGGGAGTGGGACTGGAGCGGGCGCAGAGTGGTGTGGACAGGGACAGCAAGGACTGCCTGGAGGGAGGGACAGCACTGACCTGTTCAGAGGCTGCTGCTCTGGAGCACAGGGACTGGCAGAACTGGGAACTGGAGGGAGGTGAGTCACTGAGGAGGAAGGGCCTGACTGTTCAGGTCCTAGTGAGCCAGGTGGTAGATTGTGATCTTTATTCTAGGAGCAAAGAAGGAGGTTAAGCTGAGAAGTGACAATACACAGTTCTGTTTTGAAAAGATTACGGAGCCCTCAATGGAAGATAAATGGGTGGCAAGAGGGGCACATGCATGCCCATGAGGAGGCTAATGGGGCAGAGGCATGGGCATTCAGGGGAGCAGTCTGTG
Organism: Carlito syrichta; assembly: GCF_000164805.1. Lineage (NCBI taxonomy): Eukaryota > Metazoa > Chordata > Mammalia > Primates > Tarsiidae > Carlito > Carlito syrichta. The sequence continues at coordinate 230,392 of NW_007258783.1, forward strand.
CTGGAGATAAAGTGCATGCGTTGTTGGTAGGCTGATTACAACCAGAGCCAGGGAGAGCCAGACTGGAGTCAACTTGGAGCTGAGTTGCCCAATACAGTAACCACTGGTACAAATAGCTACTAAGCAATTAAAATTCACTGTGTCTGAGTTTAGATGTGCTGAATATAAAATACACATTGAATGTTGGAGATTCAGTTAAATAATGTAAAATAGCTTTTTTGTTTTTTGAGTTGGAGTCTCACTCTGTCGCTCAGGCTAGAGTGCAGTGGCACGTTCACAGCCATGGCAGCCTCAACCTACTTGGCTCAGGTGATCCTTCCACTTCAGTCTTCCAAGTAGCTGGAACTATAGGCGCATGCCACTACACCAGGCTAGTTTTTTTATTTATTGTGGAGGCGAGGTCTCGCCAAGTTGTCCAGGCTGGTCTCAAACCCCTTAGCTCAGGCAATCCTCTTGCCTCTGCCTCCCAAAGTGCTGGGATTACAAGCATGAGCCACCACACCCCGCTTAAAATAGCCTATTCATAATTTTCTATCCATTGCATGTTGAAATATTTGGAGTATATTTAATTAAATACATCATTAAATTAACTTTTACCAATTTCTTTAATTTTTAAAAAAATATATGGCTACCTGAAAACTTAAATTCCATATGGGATTGGTATTTGTAGCTCACACTGTGTCTAGAGTGAGAAGACTTCAGGCCAAGACCCAGCCCTGGGAAATGACAGTCTCACAGCCAGGTTTTGAAAGTCCATACTGGTGGAGCATCCCGTAGACAGGAAACGGAGGGGCAGAGGGAAGGGAAGGTCCCAGAAGAGAAATGCATCAGGCTTTGTAGATCCTAAAAGAAAGATCCGGCCTCCCACAAGCCTTGGGCGGGCCCACAGCCCCGAGCGCCACTCCCCATGGCATAGCCGACAGCTTCTTTCTTGGCTGAGCCTGAGCTGGTGAAATGTCTACACCAAGCCCTCCGTTTAAAGGCGGCAAAAGGAAGCGGCTCTTTCATGATAGCTCTTCCCCAAGTCTTCAGCAGCTTTTCACAACTCCCGGCTGAGTCGTTAGTGGAAGAAGCGCTCGTCCCACGGGAGGGGGAAGGGGTGGATTCGTCGCCCCCTCAGCGTGGGTCGGGGGCTCAGGGAACCAAACTGCGGACTGGAGCTCTTCACAGCTGCACGGGGCGCGGAGGCGTCGCTGGGAGGGCGAGCGCGTAGGGGACGGGCGGCCCCCGGACCAGAGAACTGGCCCCACTCTCGTCAAAAGAGGAAAGCAGCTCACTTGATCCGGGTGCGTTTTCCACCTATAATGGGGAAAAAGGGCAAACGAAAGGCCCGCACGGTCCGATGCCGCC
>NW_007258784.1:0-730 GCF_000164805.1 Carlito syrichta
GCTAGCTAATTACATCAGCTAGCTAAGTCAACTGGATTGATAGCTGACTAGCTAGGTAGAGAACTAGTTAAGTCAGCTGGCTAGCCAGCTGGTTAATGTGTTCTGTCAGCTAGTTGAGTCAGCTGGTTAGCCAGCTGTCTAGCTGGTTAAGTAAACTAGTTTAATCAACTGGCTCTCAATTTGGCTAGTTAGATAGCAAGCTAGCTAAGTCAGGTGGATAGCCAGATGCTTATATGGTTAAGACAGCTAGTTGAATCAGCTGACTAGCCAACTGGCTAGTTAGTTTAGTAAACTAGTCTAATCATCTGGCTGATCAGTTGGTTATCTAGGTAGCAAGGCAGTGTGTTCAGCTGGATAACCAGCTGCCTATTTGGTTAAGAGAGCTAGTTAAGTCAGCTGGCTAGCCAGTTACGTCAGCTAGTTAAGTCAGCTGGCTAGCCAGCTGGCTGATGGATAAGTCAACTACTTGTGTCAGCTGTCTAGCCAGCTGGCTAGCTGGTTATGTTAACTTGTTAAGTCAAGTGGCTAGCCAAAATCCTAGCTGGTTAAGTCAGCTAGTTAAGTCAAGTGGCTAACCAACTTGCTAGCTAGGTAGCTAGCTAGTTTATTCAGCTGGCTTCCAAGCTGGCTAGCTTTTTAGTCAGCTAGGTTAGTCAGCTGCTCCCCAGCATGCTGGCTAGGCACCTACCTAGTTAGGATAGCTGGCTAGCCAGGTGACTAGCAGGTTAAG
>NW_007258784.1:2204-2556 GCF_000164805.1 Carlito syrichta
CAGCTGTCTACCTGGGTAGCTAGCTAGAGATTTAAGTCACCTAGTTAAGTCAGCTCGCAATCAAGTTTGTTAACAAGGTACCTTCGTAGTTAAGTCAACTGACAAGCCAGAGGGCTATGTACATAGTTAGCTAGTTATGTCAGCTGGCTAGCCAACTGGCTGGCTATTTATGTTAGCTAGATAAGACAGCTGACTATCCAGATGTCTAGCTTGTTAGCTAGCTAGTTAAGTCAGCTGGCTAGCCAGCTGTCTAGCTAGGTAGCTAGGTTTTTATGTCAACTGGCTAGCAAGCTAGCTAGCTAGTTAAGTCAGCTAATTAAATTAGCTGGCTGGCCAGCTGGCTATCTAGGTA
>NW_007258785.1:0-2135 GCF_000164805.1 Carlito syrichta
TAGCTCCTAAACCTCACACCTTCTTCTGTGTAATGGTGTGAAAGAGCTCCATGGAGCTCATGCTGGCACAAGAGCAAAAGATACAACATACTCAAGTCCAAGTGTCTCTATTATTATTCTATGCTATTCTGCCATAGAAGTTCAGTCGACGTTTGAACTCCCATGTAGGATAATTAATCAGGACCCAGGCTCGAATCACTTGACAGTGGGGCCTTCGACCCATTGTGTTTGAGGAAATAGGGAGGAGCAGCAAGAAAGGAAAATGGGAAAGCTTGATAGGATTGGCCTTCTTTGAAATTATGGGAAGCAATGTGGAAGATATATTTGAAAGCATTAGAACACTTCACTGAGAATAAAAGACTTCTTTAGTTCTTTTCAGTAAACCTATTTGGATTTTCCCCCTGATTTCCATCCAGTGGCGTCATTAGTCTTTACTTCACTCTGTGTCTTGCGATCATAGGATTACCTAAGCCATTCTCATAATTGTAACCTCTTTAGGGGCACCAACATTCCCTTGAAGAGTGAAGGCTCATGATTCACCCCTTCTTTGACTCAGCAAATAGTTTTGTGTAAAATAAAGCAGAGGATCCAAAGCAGAAGAATGGTCAGTGCACTGCCCTTCAGCCTGCAACAGATGGGGAGTCCAACTCAAAAAACAAAACAAAACAAAACAAAGCAGAAAGCAAGGTAAAGAAAAGAGAGAGGGAGGAAGATAGAGCCTAGGGCCTGATGGCTTCACAGCTGAATTTGTCCAAGCAGTTGAAAGCAAATATAAGTTTCATTTAAACTCTTCACAAAAATCGAAGAGGCAGAAATAATTCCCAACTGACTATATGAGCCCAGAACGACTCTGATAGGAAAACAAGACAGACACACGCAAAGTAAAAGCAAAGAATACCACAGACCAATATCACTGATGTACACAGGCATGACAAAGTCTTAGCGACAACCAAGTTAAACAGAACACTGCTTTTGTGCCTATTGTTAGAAAAAGCAATTGAGGTGATTTTGGCCTTTTCTATATTCATTAGTAAAGGGGTATAAGTTTCTTCATTATATTCTCTAAGTTGGCAATCATACAACCTTAAGTGTTTAATGGAGGAAGCATACCAAAATCATAATAAAATTGTTCTTTTTATGCTTACTATCTGACTAAAAAAACGAAATTTCTGGCATTTAGCTGAAGGTAAATATTAACTTAAGTATCAAGGTATAATATTTTAACCTCATTTTAGCCTATTTGCCTGTATTTCGAAAAAAGTAGCTTGTTTTACTTCTTTTATCGCAGTATAGGAGATCATATCATGTTAAGCATGAATTTGGTTTTGAGAAACATTTGGTTTCCTACATGCAGCCATGTGAATGTACGTTATTCATATTTCGTCATTTTCTGATGACTCTCAAATATGTTTTTGAAACTCGTGGATGAACATTTGTATGGTTTTGAGAACGTAGCTCTGAAACTATGATGTCATAACTATTATAGTCCATCTCTTTTCTTTACATAGGGGATGATTTCTCTCAAATGTATTCCTAAGATTGCAGTTTCTATACTGTAGGCTGTTAGCACATGAACAGCTAACCCCACAGTGTTTCACAATTGTAAAGCCTAACTCACACTTCTAACAGTATAAACATACGCAATGCCTCTTTCTTCATGATTTTTCCAACATTATTCATGTTTCATTTTTCAAAGTTTTTTAAAATTTTATTTTGTGGTTTGATTGTTAGAGTCAGAGTCTAACTCTGTCGCACAGAGTAGACGGTCACAGACACTGCAGCCTCCAACTCCTGGGCTCGGGCGACACTTCCAGCTCAGCCTTCCAAGTGTCTGGAACTTTGTTGAGCTCAGGGAGAAAAAAACTGAAGGTGGATCACAGGGAGGAGAGTTTGATGGCACCTTTTTTTCCAAGTTGATGGGCGGGTGTCAGGCAGGCCTGTTAGCGTCCTCTTGAGCCACAGCGCCATCGTGAGGAAATAGTTTCATCGAAGAGTCGGACAGACCTTTGCCTGCCCTAGCCTTTGAGGAAGCAAGGGTTGAACAGAACTGGCAGAACCCAGAGCAAGATGCAGAAATTTGGGGAATTTCTGAGGACTGAGGGATCGAGACTGAGTCAGCAGCTTCCAAGAGGTCG
>NW_007258785.1:3108-4238 GCF_000164805.1 Carlito syrichta
AAAGGACGGTTGGAGATGCGCTCCCGGTGCCAACACAAGAGAAAAGGCAAGGAATGAAATCGCCATTAACAAGGGATCCTGATGAAAGAGATGCTGAAATGGTAACCCTTAAGTCGATCCACATCCTCCTAGCCAAGTCATGGCCCACTGCATAGGACAGTGGGTATGTGACTTCTACCTTTGAGCCTCTCTCTTCCACACCGAAAGGCACATTTCATAAACTCCTTCAATGTACTGTTGTAGAGCACGAATCTGCGAAACTGTGTTTGTTCACCTTTGAACTCAGGTTTAAATTGTTCACTTTTGAGTACATAATTTTACAAAAAGTGAAAAGTGTTTTAAAAACATGGGAGGAGGAAGACAGGTCAGAAAGAAGAAGATGAAGCATATATCTACGATGTTTTGATATCCCTTAGCTTAGATTCCCCCCATCTCCACAATTGTACAGGGTAGATTGAGATAACTGCTGTTACCTGGCACAGAGTACAACAATTCTTATGGATATTACTGCATGTTTTTTCATCTGAATATAATTTACACTTGGAAATTTGAATTTCATATTTTGGTTGTCGAAGAGTTTGGTTGTCCACCATTTAAGGCAAAGAACCATTCATCATTAATAAGTAGCAGGTTTCAGTAAAATGTTTTGAAGGCCATAGTTCCACTCCAGCAAACAACCGTTCACATTTTTCTGTACCGTGGGCTCTGGGCTGAGTTGGAGTCTCACTCTGTGATCCGCACCGGAATGCAGTGGCCTCTCCCGGCCACCGCAACCTCGACCTGCTGGGCTCCATTGATCCTTCCGCTTCAGCCTTCCGAGGAGCTGGCATTACAGGCATGTGCGACCACGCCAGGCTGATTTTTTGATTTATTGTAGAGATGAGGACTCCCCAAGTTGCCCAGGTTTGTCTCGAACCCGCGGGCTTAAGTTGTCCTCTCCCCGCAGCCTCCTCAATCGCAGGATTACAGGCTGAGTCAGGGAACCTGGCTATTTTCTGTTATGGTTTGGAGATGGAGTCTCATTCTGTCGCCCACACTGGAGTGCAGTGGCCGCTCCCGGACACCGCAGCCTCGACCCGCTGGGCTCCGCCGATCCTTCAACTTCAGCCTTCTAAGTAGCTCTAAATACC
>NW_007258785.1:4759-6389 GCF_000164805.1 Carlito syrichta
TAGCTCCTAACCTCACACCTTCTTCTGTGTAATGGTGTGAAAGAGCTCCATGGAGCTCATGCTGGCACAAGAGCAAAAGATACAACATACTCAAGTCCAAGTGTCTCTATTATTATTCTATGCTATTGTGCCATAGAAGTTCAGTCGACGTTTGAACTCCCATGTAGGATAATTAATCAGGACCCAGGCTCGAATCACTTGACAGTGGGGCCTTCGACCCATTGTGTTTGAGGAAATAGGGAGGAGCAGCAAGAAAGGAAAATGGGAAAGCTTGATAGGATTGGCCTTCTTTGAAATTATGGGAAGCAATGTGGAAGATATATTTGAAAGCATTAGAACACTTCACTGAGAATAAAAGACTTCTTTAGTTCTTTTCAGTAAACCTCTTTGAATTTTCCCCCTGATTTCCATCCAGTGGCGTCATTAGTCTTTACTTCACTCTGTGTCTTGCGATCATAGGATTACCTAAGCCATTTTCATAATTGTAACCTCTTTAGGGGCACCAACATTCCCTTGAAGAGTGAAGGCTCATGATTCACTCAATCTTTGACTCAGCAAATAGTTTTGTGTAAAATAAAGCAGAGGATCCAACGCAGAAGAATGGTCAGTGCACTGCCCTTCAGCCTGCAACAGATGGGGAGTCCAACTCAAAAAACAAAACAAAACAAAGCAAAGCAGAAAGCAAGGTAACGAAAAGAGAGAGGGAGGAAGAAAGAGCCTAGGGCCTGATGGCTTCACAGCTGAATTTGTCCAAGCAGTTGAAAAGCAAATATAAGTTTCATTTAAACTCTTCACAAAAATCGAAGAGGCAGAAATAATTCCCAACTGACTATATGAGCCCAGAACTACTCTGATAGGAAAACAAGACAGACACACGCAAAGTAAAAGCAAAGAATACCACAGACCAATATCACTGATGTACACAGGCATGACAAAGTCTTAGCGACAACCAAGTTAAACAGAACACTGCTTTTGTGCCTATTGTTAGAAAAAGCAATTGAGGTGATTTTGGCCTTTTCTATATTCATTAGTAAAGGGGTATAAGTTTCTTCATTATATTCTCTAAGTTGGCAATCATACAACCTTAAGTGTTTAATGGAGGAAGCATACCAAAATCATAATAAAATTGTTCTTTTTATGCTTACTATCTGACTAAAAAAACGAAATTTCTGGCATTTAGCTGAAGGTAAATATTAACTTAAGTATCAAGGTATAATATTTTAACCTCATTTTAGCCTATTTGCCTGTATTTCGAAAAAAGTAGCTTGTTTTACTTCTTTTATCGCAGTATAGGAGATCATATCATGTTAAGCATGAATTTGGTTTTGAGAAACATTTGGTTTCCTACATGCAGCCATGTGAATGTACGTTATTCATATTTCGTCATTTTCTGATGACTCTCAAATATGTTTTTGAAACTCGTGGATGAAGATTTGTATGGTTTTGAGAACGTAGCTCTGAAACTATGATGTCATAACTATTATAGTCCATCTCTTTTCTTTACATAGGGGATGATTTCTCTCAATGTATTCCTAAGATTGCAGTTTCTATACTGTAGGCTGTTAGCACATGAACAGCTAACCCCACAGTGTTTCACAATTGTAAAGCCTAACTCACACTTCTAACAGTA